>NC_142741.1:13780245-13931078 GCF_051943395.1 Hippocampus bargibanti
CGGACCAGACGATGTTAGACATGAATCTCCTTGGATGACATTGTGATCTGTCGCGAGAGCAGGGAACAGACGGAGGAGAAACTAGAGAGGTGGAGGTTTGCCCTAGAAAGGAATGGAATAAAGCTCAGTCGCAGCAAGCATATGTGTGTGAATGAGAGGGACCCAAGTACAAGAGTGAGACAACAGGGAGAAGAGATAAAGAAGGTGGAAGATTTTAAGTACTTGGGGTCAACTGTCCAGAGCTATGGAGAGTGTGGAAAACCAGTGTCTGAAATAACGTCTACCGGGATGCCCTGGCCGTGCAACTTTTACGTCGGCCGTACAACTTACAGAACATCTCCGCCCGGGTGGCCGACAACTTTTTCAAATCAAATGTTTGCTTTATTCCAATTTCGAAATCTTCGTTCGGTTTGGGAATTTCGGTTCGTTTGGCAATTTGCATACTCGGCAGCCAATCAGAAGCCTGCATCGAATAACTTTGTGCTTCCGGGTGTATTTGCATATCATTTTCCAAAGTAGACGCACAGAGAACACAAGAAAAAATGGATAAGTGGTTAGCAATCAAGCCCAAACCTCAGCCGCAGAAGAAAGATTCAAAAGAAGCTAACAAAACATATGATGCTACAAAATGCAAACGTACATTAAAAGCATTGTGGAAAGAGGAGTTCACATGGCTTGTAGCAGACAACGCAACGCAAACATTGCATTGTGCAACACGGCGTCTGTGTAAGCTCTCAGTCGTACAGGAGTGGTCCATCGATGAGAAGGTTTCTTCAGCCGTCATCTGTACAAAAGTGAAGGTTTCGGATGTTTCGCCTCCTATCCAAGAGGCTTCGTCAGCGAACTAAAGTCTGACTGGTCGTATCGGCCCCATTTATATATCCCTAATGTCCAGACATGGTGGCGCCGGACACAGCTATGATAGGTCCCTACTCTCAGGTTGGGGGGGTCGATACGACCAGTCAGACTTTAGTTCGCTGACGAAGCCTCTTGGATAGGAGGCGAAACGTCCGAAACCTTCACTTTTGTACAGATGACGGCTGAAGAAACCTTCTCATTGTGCAACATGTCGAACAGTGTATGGACAAACAACAAATGGAGCAAAATCATCAGCAAGGGATATTTACGATAAATTAAGCAAGGGAGCATTTATGATAGGTACATCAATTACTTAATTTCAAAGTGTTGTTCTGTTATATATTCTGATTATCAATCCTTAATACTTTGCAACAATTGGTTTTTTTTGCGATTAGTCGTCTTATTGTGTTTCAAGTTGTGAAAAATGGGGCAGGCAACTTTATGGCTGAGCAGGGCACTTTTCATTGTTATCTGCCCTGGTGTCTGGTAACTTTTTGTGATGAGTTTCAGACATTCCTAGAACGGCTGAAGAAAAATGTCAGGTGTGCTCTGTGATAGAAGAGTTTCAACTCAGATGAAAGGAAAGGTGTATAAAACTGTGGTCGGACCAGCCATGATGTTTGGACTGGAGACAGTGCCACTGAAGAAAAGACAGGAAGCAGAGCTGGAGGTAGCAGAGATGAAGATGTTGATGTTTTCTTTGGGAATGACCAGGTGGTATTGGATCAGGCATGTGTCCTTCAGAGGGACAACTCATTTTAAAGGTTTTGGAGAAAAAGTCAGAGAGGCCAGAATGAGATGGTTTGGATATGTCCACAGGAGAGAAAGTGACTATATCGGGAGAAGGCTGTTGAGCCTTGTACTGCCAAGCAAGAGACCGAAAGGAAGGCCTAAGAGGCTGATGCTGTGAAAGAGGACGTGAAGGTAGCTGGTGTGAGTGAGAGAAGAGGATGCACAAAATAGGATTAGATGGAGGACACTGATTCGCTGTGGCCACCCCTGAAAGGAAAAGTCGAAAGGAAAAGAAGAAAAGGATGGTAAGCAATATTATTAGAATGTCATGTATATAGGGAAATATACATTTCATGCCCAATGAGCTTTTTCCAAATGTAAACAGGAATGAGTGATTTAAAACTCATTCACCATCTTGAAAAAAATGGATTCTCTGGGATTCTATCAGAAGTCAGAAATAAACAAGCAAGTTTTTCAATGCTGGATAACTGAATCACCAAAGATATAAATTTTGAGCATCTGCGGCAGAAATGTGAAGTTGCATTTTGTTCTTAAATTCAACCTGTTTTTCAAATTGTGTGAGTAAGAATTTTAGTCCATTGCGTTTTGGGATTTCATGTGCACACTGTCCCATTCAGATCTTCTTACGGGCGCCGGATTTGATTTCATGCATACACATTAAAGGACAACCGACACCATTTTTTTGTTTCCTAACTGACATCACAAAAACGTTTTATAGCATCTAAAATACCCAAAACTCACAGGCTGATATTTTTAGTCAAACGCAAAACAATAAAACACCAAAAATGACTTAAAGTGTCCCAAAACTACTTCAAAATGACCTCAGAAAATTTCTGTTTCAGAAGGCCCCGCCCCCTTGTTTGTGACGTCACGCTAGGACGTCTTGCCTTGCTCGAGAATCAAAACAATGGCTTCAGATTCAGAGAAGATGCTTTCTTGCTACTCTTCCATATTCATAACTCAAATCGTTCTGAAGAGGAAAGCATAAATGTTTGCAGTCGATTAAAGAAGTCCTTCCGTCTCATTTTGAGGTGTCTGGACTCCAATGTAGCGCCGAGAAAATGCACAAGATGGTGCCCAAGCTCCGTTGGAAATGGGCTGATTTGTCTGCTGGGAATTTGTGTCAACTAGTATCAAATAGTAGTCTTGGTGCAACACACAACGATTTACCATCGTGTTGTTTTTTCCTTCTAATTTTGCCATCAACACGAAGTTTTCAGACCAAAAAAAGTACCCAAAATGCATTCTGTGTCGTTTTCTCGGTCAGGGGCATCCCAGACGTGACTTCACATCAGGCGTCGTCATCAACTCGAAAACAAGACTTCCTGAATATTCAGCGCGAGTCTTAAAACGTAAAATATCGATATATGCCGTGGAAACAAATTATGGACACAAGTTGTCCGGAGGCGTCGGTTGTCTTTTAAATATGCTGTGCACACTTTGTGCAATTATAAACCAAACACAAAAGAAAGAAACATCCTGTGAGTTTGTTGTTCATTCAAAAGTTGCCATGAAATCCTGACAGATCCCGTAAACGCTCCAAACTGGTATTGTTGCTGGTATACAGCCACCCATGTGTGGTTGGTGTACTGTGTTAAGTCTGTATAGAATCGAAACTGGTGATGAAATCACCTCTGTGTAGACACAGACATCTCCACATAAAGTGCAAGACAGTCTCTGACCACGTGATTCTTTCTGTCCGACATCCTGAATGGGCACACAGAGGTTCAAAACGCCCAGGCCATACATATTGTAGTGTTTCTGTACATATTGATCATCAAAATGCTCTAAAATGTAAGAACATGCATTCATACATAGATACCTGTTTTACCTAAGGCATTTTCAATCTCATTAAGTACATTTAATTACCGTAATTTCCAGTGTATAACGCACTCCTCCAATGAATGGTGTATTTTCCAACTTTTTCCATATATAAGGCGCGCTAGACCATAAGGCACACCTTCAATGAATGAAAAAGGTTTTCCAAATATAATATTGTATATAAATCTATTAATGTTTTCCAGATATAAAGCATATCAGGTTTTAAAGCGCTACAGGCTTACGTTATGCACTACTTCTTCTCATGCTCATTAGTCTCATGCAATGAATGAGATTTAACTCAGATTCTCTTTCTTTTTCTGCCTTCCTTTCTTTCCATTTTTTTATTTAATTGTATTTTATTTTTGCTTTTGTTCTTCCATTCTCTCTTAGTTTTTGACTATATGGCCTTTGGTGTGCACACATTTTTCGGCCAGCTGTTGTTTTTGGCATGCTGCTACATTTATTGTTAAGAGTCTGACCTTATGCTTACAAGTCAATACTGATCAAACTGGAGTGCATGATTCGGGTACAACAAGCAGAGGCACTGTTGATTTAGCCCCACCTGCAAAGAACAACAAACAGCATGACGTCATCTGTCAGAAGTTGAGGTTATTTGTATGTCTGTGCAAACCTGCTACAGTGCAAATAGTTTTTGAAGCAAAAAAAAGTTTGAATCTTAATCCATTTGACAATTTCCACATAGCTGATCGTGTAGATTTAGTGAAATACCCATCCCTTGTTATAAATTAGACGTTCATCCATACTGTAATTAATTTGAGATAACCTGTACAGTGTAGTTATGAATAATTGCAATTCATTGCCGTCAATGTCACATTTAATGTAAATAATTTTACCATCACTGAATTAAACCAATTCAACCGCAACTCAATAGATACGTCACATTTCCTATATGTCCACAACTCTGTGATCTGTTTGCTTTTTGGAAATCTGCTGGACAAACCAGTTAGGAGCTGAAATGTAACATGATGCACACCTCAATTTGGTGTGTGTGTGTGTGTGTACTCCCATGTCATAAAAATATACCCAGCTTGTACACAGGGTGCTTATTTGAGGTCTGAGGGTGTGTTTGCATGGTTTTTCATTTTATACGCATGCGGCTAAGATGAAATTCAACTAAAGTGTACAATGTACAATGTTTTCCACAAGTACTCTCCGACGTACTTCGGAGTGCTAACATGCTAAGCAAACTACATTGAGTGTTGTCCTGAATACCATCCCATCTTCATATTTAAGTTAACATTCACCCCAACATAGTTATTCAGTAAGTGAATAAGGTCCAATTCCACAATTGCAAGCATCCAAATAATTAATGAAACAGACATGGCAAAATACGGTTGTTTAAGGAATAACACACGTGAGTGGACAGATGAGGTTTGCAATGACTCTTAAAGGACAACCGACGTCTCCGCTCAAGTTGTGTCCATAATTTGTAAAATCGCTTCAAATGACTTCTACTGAGTGTATTTTACAAAGATTCCACTGCAAATAGCTATATTTTACGTTTTAAGACGCTTAACATTCTGGAAGTCTTGTTTTTGAGTTGGTGACGAGTCCACACCCTACGTCACTTAAGGAACGCCCCTCAGCGAGAAAGGACATACCTTGCATCACCTCAATGCATTTTGCAATACTTTGTTTGGTCTGAAAACTTCGTGTTGATTCGTGTTGATGGCGAAATTAGAAGGAAAACACAAATAACGCGATGGTGAATCCTTGTGTGTAGCACCGAGCATCTATTTGATATTCACTGACAAAAATTGTAAGGAATTAATCTGCCCGTTTCCACTGAGCTTTCCACGGAGCTTTGTCGCCCTCTTCTGCCTCTTTTCGGTGCTACATTTCTCCACCCAGATGACACACATTCGGTGCTACATTTCCCCCCTCAAAATGACACAGAATAAATTATTTAATCGTGGAAACAAGAAAGTGACGTCGGTTATCGTTTTAAGCCCAAATATTGATGATATTTAGGTTTAGAGGGGGATAACTAGCTATCTATTAGCTATATAGCTATATAGCTAACTATCTATTATCTATGTCCTTGAGAGTTTTGAAAGGTGCTTATAAATACAATGTATTATTATTATTATTATTATTATTATTATTATTATTATTATTATTATTATTATTATTATTAGCTGGCTTTCTATCTATTTGAGTTACTTCCAGGTTGAGTGAATGTTGGCGCGTGTGGCTACCGCTGCTCGCCTACAGGAAACACTTATCCTGTGACTGTAAAGCAGGGGTGTCAAAATCAGGTCCTCGAGGGCTGCCGTCCTACATGTTTTTCAAGTCTCCCTGTTGCAACGCACCTGATTCAAGGGAACAGGCTCAATGGACACACCTGATTCTAATGATCAGATCATCAGCAAGCGGAAGTCTGACATTAGCCCGTTCCCTTGAATCAGGTGTGTTGCAACAGGGAGACTTGGAAAACCTGTAAGACGGCGGTCCTCGAGGACCAGTTTTACACCCCTGCTGTAAAGTGACCATGAGAGTTTGGAAAGGCGCTTATAAATGAATTTTATTATTATTATTATTATTATTATTATTATTATTATTATTATTATTATTATTATTATTATTTGTTACATGAAATCCTAATTAGCTTAAGTACAGTATTCAAAATTTAGAAAAGGGATAGGTGAGTATAGTTTTGCGTTGTTTGAATGCCGCTGTATCGATGACCATTTTGTGTTTGGAAGCCTTTTACTGAGTATTTTCATCTTTATTAAGTTCATACAGGAAGTACTTGTATAGTGCTGCATCCTCCCCTTAACGAGCCCAGTTTTATACATTAAACATTTCTGTGGCCTCTTCACATTATTTTCTGTCTGTCAAGCAAATATAACAGCCAAACATAAATGTGTAGACGTCCGTACATCTGGCAAGTCACTTGCCGCATATACACAAAGCAGATGTAACAAAATAAATAAAAAAATAATGGTGTGGCTCAGCGACACCACAGAAAAGCACACTCTTTGAGTAACTGACTCATTTATTCCTGTATTGAGTGACATAAATATAATGTTTTTTTGACAATATTGTCACGATCTGCAGCCTGCTTGCTGCCTCGCCCACCCCGTTCCCCATCTGTGTCACTTGCTCCCTGATTGTGTCACTCTCACCTGTTTCTCATCCCCATTCAAATCCTGTATAAATGTTCCTCTTGTGTGTCTTCTCTCATTGCCAGTTCTGTCATACTCCTCAGGTCACCATCCATCCATCCATCCATCCATCTTCTTCCGCTTATCCGGGGTCAGGTCGCGGGGGCAGCAGCTTCAGTAGGGAAGCCCAGACTTCCCTCTCCCCAGCCACTTCTTCTAGCTCGTCCTGGCGGATCCGAAGGCCTTCCCATGCCAGCTGGGAGACATAGTCTCTCCAGCGTGTTCTGGGTCGTCCCCGGGGTCTCCTGCCAGTGGGGCATGCTCGGAACACCTCACGAGTGAGGCGCCTCGGGGGCATCCTAATCAAATGCCCGAGCCACCTCATCTGGCTCCTCTCGATGTGGAGGAGAAGCGGCTCGACTTTGAGCCCCTCCCGGATGACCGAGCTTCTCACCTTATCTCTAAGGGAGAGCCCGGACACCCGACGGAGAAAGCTCATTTCGGCCGCTTGCATCCGGGATCTCGTTCTTTCGGACACAACCCATAGCTCGTGACCATAGATGAGGGTTGGGACGTAGATCGACCGGTAGATTGAGAGCTTTGCTTTGTGGCTCAGCTCCTTCTTCACCACGACAGATCGGTACAAAGTCCGCATCACAGCTGACGCCGCACCGATCGATGCTTGATTTGCATCGGATTTGCGACCTCATGTTTTGGACACTCAAGTGAAGAGAGGGGCGGAGCTGTCAACTGATCACCACCTGGTGGTGAGTAGGCTCCGTTGGTGGGGGAAGATGCCAGTCCGACCTGGAAGACCCAAACGTGTTGTGAGGGTGTGTTGGGAACTGTCCGGTTAAAACTTCGTTTGTCTTTCCTGGTTCGCGCATTGTCTGGAGTTCACTTGATAAAAATATCAGCAAGTACAATAGATGGTGAACAAAAAACTACTTTATTCTAATGAGACAGAGAAAGCACTTCTCGTCTCGGTGGGACGAAGACATGAGCACAAGCAAAAGAGCAAAAGAGCAAAAAGAGAACGAGCTCCCGCTCTGACAAGTTTTTAAACATACAGAGTGGCGATCCGTTGTCCAATCAGTTGCGAACAAGTCGACCTTTCCCGTCCAATCGGTTACGAGCAACTCAGTGTTGGGCGGGTCTCAGATTGAAGTTGGAGCTGTTGCTTTTTCTCCAACGGCTATTGAACTAATAAGACTGATAGTTTTATTTAACTAAATTAGACTGAAATTAAACGTGCACAATTCATAATATATACTAAGCTAAACATGAAAAAACATATGTTTACTTAATCTAAACATGAAATAACGTAATATGTTTACTAATGTGCATAAACACTCTATCAGAACATCTGGCTGAATCCCCTGTCAGAAGGAGTTTCAACTCCCACTTCCGGCAGAACTTTACACATGTCCCGGGGGAGGTGGGGGACATTGAGTCCGAATGGACCATGTTCCGTACCTCCCTTGCTGAGGCGGAAAATCGGAGTTGTGGCCGTAAGGCGGTTGGTGCCTGTTGTGGCGGCAACCCCCGTACTCGCTGGTCGACACCAGTAGTTAGGGATGCCGTAAAGCTGAAGATGGAGTTCTACCGGGCCTATGTGGCCTGTGAGACTGCTGAGACAGCTGACAGGTATCGATTAGCCAAGCAGAATGCAGCCTCGGTGGTCGCCGAGGCAAAAACACGAGCATGAGAAGAGTTCGGTCAGACCATGGAAGCCGATTTCCGGACCGCTTCGAGGAAACGCTGGTCCACCATCCGGCGTCTCAGGAGGGGAAAACAGTGCACCACTAACACTGTGTACAGTGAGGATGGGGCGCTGCTGACCTCGACTCGAGACGTCGTGAACCGGTGGGCAGAGTACTTCAAAGACCTCCACAACTCCACCAACACGCCTTCCTTGGAGGAAGCAGTGTCTGGGGACTCCGAGGTGGGCTCTCCGATCTCTGTGGCTGAAGTCACCGAGGTGGTTAAAAAGCTCCTTGGTGGCAAGGCCCCGGGGTGGATGAGATCCGACCGGAGTTCCTAAAGACTCTGGATGTTGTAGGGCTGTCCTGGCTGACACGCCTCTGCAACATTGCGTGGTCATCGGGGAAAATGCCTCTGGATTGGCAGACCGGGGTGGTGGTCCCCGGTCTGCCAATCCAAAAAAAGGGGACCGGAGGGTGTGTTCCAACTACAGAGGGATCACACTCCTCAGCCTCCCTGGAAAGGTCTATTCAGGGGTTCTCGAGGGGCGGGTCTGTGGGAAAGTCGAGCCTCAGATTGAGGAGGAACAGTGTCGTTTTCGTCCTGGACGCGGAACACTGTCCTTAGCAGGGTCCTCGAGGGTGCATGGGAATTCGCCCAACCGTGTCCCTCGTGGAGTTCTGTGGAGGGTACTTCGGGAGTATGGCGTACAGGAGCGCCTGATACGGGCCGTTCGGTCCCTATACGACCAATGTCAGAGTCTGGTTCGCATTGCCAGCAATACATCTGAATCGTTTCCAGTGAGGGTTGGGCCCCGCCAAGGCAGCCCTTTGTCACTGATTCTGTTCATAACCTTTATGGACAGAATTTCCTGGCGCAGCCGAAGCGTTGAAGGTTTCCATTTCGATGGCCTCAGTATAGCATCTCTGCTTTTTGCAGATGATGTGGTACTGTTGGGTACTCTCCAACTCTCTCTCGAGCTTTTCGCAGCCGATTTTAAAGCGGCTGGGATGAGAATCAGCACCTCCAAATCTGAGACAATCGTTCTCAGTCGGAAAAGGGTGGAGTGCCCTCTCCGGGTCGGGGAGGAGATTTTGCCTCAAGTGGAGAAGTTTAAGTATCTGGGAGTCTTCTTGTTCACGAATGAGGGTGTAAGGGAGCGAGAGGTCGACAGGCAGATCAGTGCCGCGTCTGCTGTGCTGCGGACTTTGTACCAATCTGTCGTGGTGAAGAAGGAGCTGAGCCAAAAAGCAAAGCTCTCATCTCCCTCATCTCTGGTCACGACCTATGGGTTGTGTCCGAAAGAACGAGATCCTGGATGCAAGCGGCCGAAATGAGCTTTCTCTGTAGGCTGTCCCGGCTCTCCCTTAGAGATGAGGTGAGAAGCTTGGTCATCCAGGAGGGGCTCAAAGTCGAGCCGCTTCTCCTCCACATAGAGAGGAGCCAGATGACGAGCTAGAAGAAGTGGCTGGGGAGAGGGAAGTCTGGGCTTCCCTACTGAAGCTGCTGCCCCTGCGACCCAACCCCGTATAAGCGGCAGAAGATGGAAGGATGGAGAAGTGGTAATTTTTATTAGCCTGTCTGCCATCTACTTTATGTTCTGTATAAGCATGGGGGAAGAGGATGTTTGTTGATTGGTCAATTCTTTTACATGGCAGTTTTAGAGTAAACAACAGCTAGGAGAGACAAATACAGTGAGACCTCAACTTACGAACTTAATTGGTTCCCAGACAGAGTGTGTAAGGTGAAAAGTGTGTATCTCAAAAAACATTTTCCCATAGGAAACCATTAAAATGGGAATAATCCGTTCCCGGGTTTCCATAAAATATACTTTTCAACTAAATAAGCCTTAAAACTACACACAACATACCTTATTCTATGTATAATAAATGTGATATTGTATTGTAATGAAAGAAATACACTGCATTGTATCATAACGTCACTTTATTTACATCATTTATGGCTTGATGGAATGGCGTCAGAGGTCGAAGGTCAAAGGGAATTGCTGTTTAGAAAGAGGCGCATTACATGAGGACTGTAATTAAAGAAATAAACTGTGCTGTAAAATTAAGTTTTATTTACCTTTTTGATGGTCGTTGATGGCTTATGGAAGGAGAGTCACCTTCCATAAGGACTGTTGGTAACTTAACCTCTGGTGCTGTTCGGTCGTGTGCTTCCGCCGAAGATCACTCCGCCAGCCGTGGTGGGTGTGTATTATGAAAATAGTGCTTATTATAAGGTTTAATTTTCATAAATTTGACGTTTGTAAGACGAAAAGTTAGTAAGATAAGGTGTTTGTAAGTTGAGGTCTCACTGTATATGACAATGATGATTTGTGATACAGTACAAGTGCGGGTAAGGCACTGTTTTCTATCACAATGGCAATTTTTCGTACCATCCTCTGGGAGCAGTATTAGCATACAGTATCTATATTGCCTTCTATTTCACAAAGGCCAAACTGGGATATGCTCAGAAACACAGAAGTCATAGCTTTTTCCAGGGATATTTTTCATTTCGGGGAGTTACTTCAATTACATTTATGAGTCAGTTCTCTTTTTCATGGTTATGATTTCAGTTAAAAACCTCTTGTAACCTTTTGATTTCTTTTAGATATTAATCCAATTGTGCCAGGAAGGCATGCGAAAAAAAATGGAGAGGATCTCTGTTGGGATAGTTTGTGGTCATCCAGATTCGTGCATGTCTAACTATGTCTAATTGTGTAGCCCCTGTCAACCAAAGTTTGCTTTGTTTGCTAACAAAGGCCACACAAGCAGTCCACACTTTGTAGGCGGGCCCATCATATTACACCCTGAGCACGGTCTTTGTTTTGTTTTGTTTTTTAGTTTTTTTTTTTCTTGCAACATCCAAAATAGAAGGACAAAATCTGGCACATGCATCTTGTTTTGTTTTATGTTACACTGCAGCGGAGCACCCGTGTTAAAAGCTGAGGTCAGTCTAATAAACACAATAGGGGGTAATTTGTCCAACAAATATGTCATGAACACCCATGCTTGCTCCTTGTTAAGGTCAACACATCTGTGTGATTATGCAAGGACTTGCCAAGCAATCAGAACAATAATGCAGCAGGGAAGTGCTCCATGCATTGATCTTGACTCTCGGAGTGTTCGGAATTGAGGGATCAGCTTGTCTCCTGTTTGCCTCCCTCTGGATGTATCCCCTCTCTTTGCATCGAGTAAGAAGGAGGGGAAGAGCGGAAGAGGAAATAATGTCATCTTCCCCATATTCAGTCTCAGGGGTAGTGATATCATTGTTTATGGATCCACAGGCTTTCACTTCCTCTGTTTCTGTTGCTCCCCTTCCTTTTGTTTCTCCGAGACATGTCCGTAAAGATCCCAATTTATTTTTCACACATTCGTGAGGGATATCCAAGATTCTAACCATACACAAACCATTTTCAAAATTTTCATGTTTGAATTCTGTGTGAAAAGGTACTGATACTGCATTAGGAATTGAAGTTAAAACACATATTTTGCGGATATTATCAGCAGCCTAGCAAGGCAGAAAGAAAGCTGTAAGGATAGGACAAAGACAGTCACTTTTTACTGAAAGCAGTTTTCTAATAACATTGGTCAGCAGATTTTCACTACACTTTTTTTTACATCAGCGATCCAATTACACTTTTCTATCTCCAATCTTTGCAGATTCTGAAGCTTCCCTCATTTTTTTCCTAGCACATCACATTTTTAAAATAATAATAACAGCACCATAATGTCTTTGTTAATCATGTCACCAGTGGAACATGTTCTACCGGAGACAAATTCCACAATAAAGATGTTTCTGATTCTGATTATGACACTATATATAATATTTTAATATAGTTGTTTCTTTTGAATTACGGGGTAGGTTCAGCAGTAGGTGTTTTTTTTTGCTAGTATGCCACAGCTATAAATTTCATCATACGGTAAAATCCGTCCCATTCAAGATTAAAAAATGAAAATACAGTAAATGCTCGCTATAAAGCTTTTCACCTTTCACTACTTTGCTGTTTCATTCTTTTTTTTTTAAGTCATAGTATGGGATTTTGGTAATTTGTGTGAAAGATGACAACATTCATGGAAATAATCTCCAAATCTCCTGAAATAATCCAATCTCCTATTCTTTTTGAAAGTCGCAGGCAAACAATACTGGCTTCGAACCAGAAATGTTGTTCCAGGCAGAAAAAGACAATGCAATTCCATCAGAAATATTTATTGACAATGGACAACATTTTTATTCAATGTACATATTTATACATTTTTGATTGATGTCAATATCCCAAATACGACTTTTCCTTAATCTTGAGAAATTTGTCACATGACCAAATACATCCATCGTTCCTTTTTCAGAACAGTTTAATCCTCCCAATATTATTACACCAATTCAAGACACACTTCACATTCTAAAGAGAAATGAGTTTACATTCACATTTTTAAACTTTCTGTAAGGACTGTACCAGATTTTAATGGATACAACACATTACATCGCCACATTGAAGAAATTGGTTTTAAAAAACTGCAAATGTGTGCCCCATGTCAATTAAATTTTTTAAGGTTAACTGCGGGTTGCATCAATCTTAACTGTTCACATTCCCTTGATTCTTTAAATGTGTGTTATGGCCCCAATCCATAAATGCCACCCAGCAACCCTAAAAAGTATAACATTTGCACAATGGACTGAGTGGGACAGTGGGAGAGTGGGAGCAAAGAGCATGCCAAAAGGACTTTTTCGGTTTAGTTGTGGCACTGTCTGCTGCGGTTGGGCTGTGTGCTATGTTATGCTATGGACAGTTGTAAGCCACCTCGTCCAGATGCATTCTTTACAGATTTTGGAGTCCTGCCTTCTCTCTTTTAAACATATATCCAGTAACACTGTATGAGCATCTGTCAGTTTCCATGTGCAACAGAACAGCTGCTATCAAAGCATCGATGCATGCATGCAAACATGCATACGTACATGCTTACATACATGCATAAATACATAGATACATACATACAGTACATACATACATACTTGATGCACATAGACTTATCTGTTGAACTGTAAAATTCCGCTAATGCAGCCAGATATGGAGAGATATAGACTTGGTCAATTGGTCTCGCAGTAGCACACTCGAAATGGCAATCTCATGCCAATCTTTACATTCCTGGTGGGTGTAACGGATGTTTGGCAAAATGTGTTGTATGACTGCACTGGAGGTAAAGACAAATTCTCAAACACCTTCAACCAGAATCAAGACCCTCATCAGAAGCTATTGGGAGTTTTTTTCTGCTCAAACATCACTGTGCTTGTCTGCTATGTGATACGACTGCTGATTCCAACAACTGATGTGTTGCATGTTCACTCACAACTTTATGAAAGAAAATCTTGAAAATAATCAGTGGTACTCAAACCTTTTCATCCCACTGGATTTACATGTCATATGTACCAATGCCTGAAATGGCTAATATTGGTAAGTGCTGGAAACCACTGGCTGGGTCAATGAACCAGAATGAGAGGTCGAAGTCTTCCTGTATTCTTGGCTGTGATGAAAAGGTCCTCCAACCACAGCCCGGCGCCTCAACAATCCTCCAGAGCAGAGGTCGGGAACATATGGTTCGCGAGCCATATATGGCTCTTTTGATGATTGCATCTGGCTCGTAGATAAAAAAAATACATATGCTCGCTTTTTCACTGTTCATTTCCCATTTGGGCTGCAGTTGTCGGAAAGCACAATTTTGATTGGATGATATTGACCTCGGTTGTCTGAAAGCGCAATTTGGATTGGATGATACTGACTTAAGGTGGCCGTTGATGTTCAAAGAGCAATTTTGATTGGACGATACTGACCTAGGAGGCTGTTGATGTTGAAATAGATAAAGGCCCCCTTTTAAATAAGCCAGGCGACTAAAAAAATGAAGAGTATCGTACACTTCAGATTGACTGGACCGAAGGATTCGCCTTTGTGGAGAGAAAAAGGTTCTGCCGTGATTCTAATTTACAATGAAACAATACCATAATTTATGTATTTATGTATCTAATGGGTTTATTTTGATCGTTCGTCCCTGATTCATTGCTTCTACGGGCGTTGATGGCAGAGGATGGTTAAATCATCAGGAAGCCAGGTGTTGAACAGAAAGTTGGTTTAATCTTGAAGAGAGCGGAGACATCGCGGTGTCGGCCAAGGAGGAGGCATGGAGAGGAGGAATGAAATTGTTTGTAGCATTTGTCGCAAGCAGGCCCCAGGGTGTGATATAGATGAGCTGGTGACTGGGAAAAGGTGTGTGATCTGCCGTCGCGGCTCCAGTGACGTGCATCGGGAATCTTCTTGATGAACGATGTCCTCGCGAATCCAGGTGAAGCTTGTGGCTGCTAAGACGGCTAGCAGCTCCGCAACCGGTCCATCCCACGTTGGTGTGGTCCACGTCATTCTCTTCAGACCCCATCTCCGTCCTATGGAGAACAAAAGAAGACTTGTGCCAGGTCTCATGTCTAAAGGATGGTTTCATTCTACACATCACACTTTCTTGGCGTTTCTTTCCCTATCTAAGTCTGTCTTATCGTTTAGGCTCTGCAATGCATTCTCTCACAGAAATGGCAGTAAGTCATTGTTAGATGTTAGTTGGTTAGGATATGTTATTGGTTAGTGAGTCTGCATTTCTGGAGGGCACCACTTTCTTGGGGAATGACGTTGCAGCCAACGTCACTCATTACCAAATGTGAACATTTTGGCAATGATGATCTGAGATATCGTCACTCCCCCTATTGAGACATCAAAAGTCTCAATTTGCCAACAGGGAGTGTGTTTGCGTGGAACACGATCCATCATTGACATTGCACAGATTATCAATTTGTATAAAACCATTTGTCAATCATTGTTCCAAAATTTTGGAGGCCAAATCTTGGCATGTCACCACATTGTATGAGTGGAGGACAACCTTCCACAATTCTTTAGCACAAGTTGACATGGTCAGCAACATTATGGCAATCTGCGTAAATGGTCGTCATACTCGCCTTTTGTCGTTCAGTTGGAGGGCACCAGTTGACATTCAGTTTGGCTTCTGCATAGGACATCTTTCCGTGCAACCCAGCTTCATCTCCGGTCACCCTGGCACGGATGCACCAGGAGTTCTTCCCTTCTGAAGAATCTCCTTCTCCCAATTCTGAAAGAAGCTGGTTAGCGTGGAAGCCCTATACAATATAATATCGGATTCCGCCTGAATCTCTGACTGACACCGGCCCCCACTCAATTTATCCGTCAATTTCCGGTGAGAAATTCCTTTAATGTGTACTGCAGTCAATTACTTTAATGTGCATTGCATTCAATTGATAATAATAATAATAATTTGTAATCAAATCAATCTCGACAGGTTACCCTGCCTTTATAGTCGTAACTATAAACTACTTTTGAACTGACAAATGTCATCACTGTATGCAAAGCAGCCAGAAGATAAATTAGCATTTGCGGCTATCTTAATAAACGTTGGATTTCCGCCATCGCATCTCCAACGTTGAATATTTTTCGTACGATCAAGCCTAATTGTAACAATTCATCGCTCGCTAGATGGTTGGATGAGAAATATTTGCAAAAAATAAAAATTGTCATGCATTTGAATAAATGCCAAACACTATACTTTTGGAAATCAAAACTATTATCAAAAGGGGCTTTGTCATCGATCCCAAATCATCAGTTCGGTGTGCCAAACTCTAGACGTATAAGTTAATTACACCAGCCGTTGCGGCTTCTCTTCTTGGATCTCCTATGACAATTGAAACGGGGATTAAATTTTGTTTTCAAAAACATCAAGAATCAAAATGCAGAATCAAAATGCTACAACTGTGATTCAGCAGCGTTTTTGTTTCATGTGGGCGGTTTTCGTCAAAGAGCTATGGGAAAAAACAGTGTTATGTCATTCATGAGGACTTCAAGCTGGCATGGTTGAACAGGTTTCCCAATGAGACAGGATAGTCGTCTGCATGGCACCTCCGTCGAGTCCTCTTGTAATGACAAGGCTTTTTCCCCAGGGCACATTCTCTCGTCCTGTGAAAGGCGAAAAGAGAACTGCGCGGCAGATTTCATGCAGGAAAGAACAATGTTTTTGCACAATATGTTTGTGGATGTTAACGCAACTGCTTTATTCATTTTATTTCCGTTTATTTACCTATTTGGGAACAAAGTAATTTGTCGATCCTAGAATGCGGCTATGAATTTATCCCCCCCCCCCCTTTCGGGCAGAGAAGGAAGGAGGACTGGGCTGCCCGCTCTCTCTGGGTAGCCCAGCCCCCCTTTTGTTTTAGCGAAACTCACACAACGCGCGCACTTACACAAAAAATATACAAATACAATGCACGCACAAAAAGGGAAAACAAAAGACACAATTTTAATTTAAAACAGATTCTTATCTGGATCTGAAGTCGGGGAAGGCGACGCAGGAAAAACTGCGGCGAAGGCGGAAGTAGACGCCAAAACATGTCAGGTATTTGAACACCGACAATACACTGTCTGTAAGATAAGAATCTGTTTTAAATTAGATATCAAGTAGACAGGATGAACTTAATACAACTATTACGCAAAAGACACAAGATAAAAGACAGAGGACAAAAGACACAACTCACGGACAGACGGCTCCTCCAAATGCCCCCCCCCCTCAGCCGACCCCTCTCTGTATATATATATATATATATATATATATATATATATATATATATATATATATATATATATATATATATATATATCAGTGACGTGCAGTCAGGGGAGGCAGGTGAGGCACTGCCTCACCTGTCATCATGGAAAGCTGTCATGGAAATATCAAATGAAAAAATAATTAAACAGTTATATGTATTTAGTGATTTGTACTTTAAAGTTCTTGTCCATTTAACTTCACCGTTTTAGGATGTTTTTCAAAATCGCTGAATTTTCACATTTACCGTTCAAATACTAAGTAGAGACGAGCGGTGAGGCAGCAGCCGGTTGAGCCTCACCATGGATTGCGCAATCACTATGCTTACTGTGCTGGCGTGCTCTGCAGTGAGACCGCATTGCTGTCCTTCTGCATATCGCTATTAAAGCGTTCAAACACGTTTAGTATATGAAATACATTTCTACAGTTTAGCTGGTGTATATAATGTAGAGTCATTGTACATTATAAACACTGTACTACAGTGTTTATTTTGTTTTATTTTTATCAAAACGCTGTGCGTAGGTGAGGCAAACAGTCCTCCCGCCTCATGACAGGGGGCACTTGTGATTCCAGAGATACTTCCGACTCCACATCTGCAGAATAATAAAATTAGAGACAGAAAGCTACAGTTAGCAAGTAAAGTGCAACCCTGCAGTCATTTTTTCGTGTTGCTTGGCCTCACTTTCAGAATGGAGGATTACATATCTAAATTGAAAGAATTTGTTAGCTCGTATGCTTACAGGCTTTTCAATTGTCTGTGGTTCTGAAGATAGTGGTTGCTAGTTGTTTCTGTTTGTTTTGAAGTTTACAAATTTATTTTACACCTATTGCACCAATGCAACACCCAGCGACTACTTAACTTTCATCCTGCCAAGACATCATATATATATATATATATATATATATATATATATATATATATATATATATATATATATATATATATATATATATATATATATATATATATCCAACGATCCATTTTCCATGCCGCTTATTCCTCATTAGGGTGAGGGGTGCTGGAGCCTATCCCAGCTGTCTTCGGGCATGAGGCGGGGGACACCCTGAATTGGCTGCCGTGTGTGTGTGTGTGTGTGTGTGTGTGTGTGTGTGTGTGTGTGTGTGTGTGTGTGTGTGTGTGTGTGTGTGTGTGTGTCTTTGCATAAGGCGCCAGGCCATCCTGGAACCTGCAATGGAAAATCGGCTTATGTTGCGTCAGTCACAGTTTCATAAACTATGATTTTGTTTTGACAGTAAACGATGTTATGCAAAAAGTAATTACATAGCCTATTGCCACACAACCTTTTACATGGGTTGAATGTGGTGCAGATCTTCACTTTTGGCCATTACTTGCATTGCATTGAGGCATATGTAGCAGTTCTCGGCCAGATCCTACAGAAGCCAATTGAGTTTGCTGTTTTTGGCAGTTTATGACACCAACTTTGACATTTGCACTACCATCACCTGCAGGACTGGAGTGAAACAACTTAATTTGGGCACATTTAGGATAATTTGCTGTTTTATTTTATTTTTTTGCCAAGTTCCCATTTGTCTGGCGTGAGGTTGTTTCACTTTCATAGGCATGGCTTGTGCTTGTGATGTCTTGGCAGGATGAAAGTTAAATAGTCATTGGGTGTTGCATTGGTGCAGTAGTTATAACGCAAATATCTGCAACCATCCCCACTTCGAGAAAAAAAATAGTTTGATTACAAAAGTTTTTTTCTTAATTTCAATAGAACAAAATGAATGGAATATTAAATATGTTACTGTGATGAATACTGCAGAAAGGGGGGATTGTGGAATAAAGGGGGTGAGGGTGATTGCATGGTTTCAGCTTGTCAGACAGGAGAAGTGTGGCTTTTATAGCAAAGTAATTGCCGTTTACTTTCCACAAGCACACACACGTGTACGTCTTTCGGACAACATGCTGTCTCAGCTATGTTTGACAGAAAATGTAGTTATGTTTTTGGCACTCTGCAATCAAGAATATGTGGCTCAACCGATGTGCCTGTGTTTGTTTTACTCCAGGTTTGATTTGTTCTGCTCTATATACATTGAAATTCAAGTTGATTTAAGCCCCAAACCAAGAGTTCGCTCCTGACTGAAACGACCTGCGTGTAGCTGTGATGAAATGTGCTGTAGTGACTTATTGCAATTCTTAAATTGGAATCTGCACCGTAAAAAAGACTTCAACATTTTCCCCCCGAACTCTGTTTGAGAGAGAGACACAGAGGGAGAGACAGGGAGAGAGACACACAGAGACAGACAGAAAAACCACATGACGAGAGCAGTGCAGCATAGTATTATAAGTTTAAGTCATCAATTAGCAAAATGGGGCTTTTCTTACTTTGTTGCTATTTCTGCGATTTTGGTTCCCGTGTGATTACTATCATCCACTTTCACACAATGTCTATCTTTTTCAGCGAGGTCTAATGACAGTATAATAAAATGCTCATACCTAAGAGGGAAAAGGGTTCAATAAACCAGGTCATCCACCTTCTGCTCTTCATACAATAAAATAATTCATGGCTACGACATCCGCCTTGTGTTCAGTCAGACCCACATATCACACCAAGTAAATCGATGTGTGAGACTGTGGTAAGACCATGGAGATAATTTTACTCTTACTTAATTATTCATATGTTCTTTTGGGGGGGACCATGTTTTTCAAATGGAAATTACATCTGCATTCTCAATCAACCAGTACTGTACAGGCTTTTCTTTTTATCCTCTGGTACATGCCTTCGAAATTGTATACATTGCACACTTTGCGGTACTTAACCATAATTTTAATTTATTCATTTATTATCGTTCTAATTTGACTGAAACAAAAAGCCAGGTGAGATGTGATCATATTTGCATTTGGATGGACATCAGCATATCCTTTGCCCTGAATGGGCTGTGTTGTGCAAACAAGTAAATTGTCGCACAAGACTGCAGCTGGGGGAGTTGCCTCACATCAGCTCACACAGAGCGGCCCTTTGCTCAGAACTCTAAAATGACAGAGCAGCCAATTCACAGGGATCTAATTGTAGCGCCGCACTCCTTGCCTGCATGTGCGTGTTTTTCCATGTATTTGTTTGTGGCCTAGCGCGATCCAGCTCTCTAATCTTGTGTGTGTGTTTTGGCTCCATGCGTCCCCCTGCAGAGAGGGGTGAGGACAAAGCAGTAACCCAGAAATAGCTCTTTGTGCTGGGGTCAATTCTTCCCTGAGTGGAGATCAGGTGAAGACAAGAGTGGAGCTATTTAAAGGGAGGTTATGTAAAACAGCAATGCCCAAATTGTTGTTCAGACTTAATGCCTCGAGAGTGTCTTCATTTTCTGCCAGTTTGCCCTTAGTTTTACTCCTTGGTGATTTCTACTGCCTTTGTGACCGATTTATTGCTTTATTATTTTGTATGCAATAGTTACTCCATGTACAGCACTTTGTATGCGGAGTTGTTTGTTTGAAAGTGTGCTGTAAATACAGTTGAGTTATTGGGTTTTTAGTGGTTTATATATCCACCAATTAAGCGAATACGAAGATAGACGAGAGAAGGTGGGAATAAGCGTTAACTTTACATGCAGAGTGAGCAGCACCAAGTTCCTGGGAGTGCACATATACGAAGACCTGTCCTGGAGCCACAACACGGCATCACTGGCCAAGAGAGCCCACCAGCGCCTGTACTTCCTCCGCAAGGTCAAAAGAGTTGGAGCCCCGACCCCCATCACGACCTCCTACTACCGCGGTACCATCGAGAGCATCCTGACCAGCTGTATCACCGTGTGTACGGCGCCTGCAACTTGTCCTGCCGTAAGACTCTGCAGCGCATCGTGAGGACAGCTGAGAAGATCATCGGTCTCTCTCTCCCCCCCTTCAGGGAATTTACAACACCCGCCTCAACCGCAGAGCCATCAGGATCGCTGGCGATCCCACCCACCCCTCCCACAGCCTCTTCAGCCTGCTGCCACCGGGTAGGAGACTGCGGAGTCTCCGAGCCAAGACCAGCAGGCTCAAGGACAGTTTCTGCCACCAGGCAGTACGCAGACTCAACTCCCTCCCAGCCCTGCCCCCCCCTTGCCCCTTCCCACTGCCACACTCACCAAACTCTGAGTACACGCTACACGCTGTACTATCATCCTGAACTCTATTTTTCTGTCCTTTGTTTTTTTTTCTGCAAGACCTCACTTCAATCCTTTTTTGTTGTTTGTTTGTGCATGACTACATTACGTCACTTTATATACGACACTACCTCACTTTACATACGTCACTACCTCACTTTACATACAACACTACTTCAATTTACATTCAGAAATTACATGCATTGTCTGTTGTCAATTGTATGTCTTTTTGTATGCCTTGCTGGGTCTGAGAGGACATTAATTTCATCTGTGCTGTATATCATGCATATTAGCATATCTGACAATAAAGCTGACTTTGACTTTGACTCACAGCCACTGGAGGGCGCCGTCAGCTCTCACTTGGCCTTGTGCGTTTGTGCTTTTTCCTCTTACTCACCAAGCCTTTGAGCATGTGGCAATCGAATGGAATGGAAGACTGGTACATCCGTCGGTGATTCACCAGGCCTACATATAACCCTTTTTATTTGACGAGTTGGATATTTTTCTGTGTTTGTGTTGACTTCTTAATTAAGGTCAAATATTACATTTGAAAGTAACGTGCCAGACAGGAGACCGAAAGGAAGGCAGGGGAGGAGGTTTATGGATGTTGTCAAAGAGGATATGAATGAAGGTAGCTGGTGTGAGAAGAGGATGCAAAAAAACGGTTAGATTGGAGGACACTGATTTGCCGTGGCGACCCCTACAGTGAAAAACCGAAGGAAGATTACATTTGAAAGTAAAATTACCTAAATTCAGCAGTAGTTATGGGTCCTTGTGTATTGTTTAATATTTTAAATGAAAATTATTAGTATTGATTTTGAAGGGGGAAAAAAAATCATCTTCAATATGTGTTAATGTCAACTGGTACAATATTCTCTTGTGCCCTAATTTGTAATTATATTATACAGTAAAGTCTCGTTATATCGATATTCAAGGGAGTCCGAAAAAATATCGATATAACCGAGACTATCGATATATCCGACCCTGTTTGCATGTAATTTTCTCCGTGCGTGCATAGAAATAGTATCGATATAACCGGGACTATCGATATATGCGATATCGATATAACGAGACTTTACTGTATTTGGTTACATAATACAGTTGTATTTGTTTTCTTTTTATATTGCAGTTTGCTTTTAATTTCAATTGATTAATTGTATATTCATATTTGTTTGGGTCTTTTTCCAAATGTAAAACTATTCTTTTTAAAGTTGATATATTCTTTTCAGGGGTCGCCACAGTGAATCAGTGTCCTTTATTTTCAGAGGTTTGATTCACCTCTGTATTTTTCCGGGCTTGGGACCGGCACAATAAGACACTGGCTTGTGTCCCCTTGTGGATACAGAACAAGCAACTCCATGAGCTTTATAAAGATGAAGATGCTTGATAAAAAGGCAATGGCAGCAAGGATAATAGTAATCGGCAACATAAAGTAAAACTACTCATCATTTGATGACAATTCTTCATTTTCAATCTACAGCAGCAAAATTGAAAGTGGTGGGGGTGGTGAAAAGATAAAAACAAAGTACTGTATTTATGCATAATAGAAATGTCATAAGACTGAAATGTTCAACTGTGCAAAAAAACGTTTCATGAAAATAACTGTACATTGTGCAAGTTTAAAAAAAAGCATATTTGATATATGTAAAAGCACATGTTCATGAAATGTTTGGTGCTGTAGAAAAGTGGCAAATGCCAAACAAAGTTTCAAGATCTGGCCCAGATTCCACATGGAGGGCATTGCAAATTTAAAATTATTATTCTATATGCTTATATCTTGTATTTTATATTTTTAGATTATATTCTGTACTGTGTACAGTGCATTTTCTAATTTGATTTTGTGCATGCAAATACTTTGCTTTTCTACTTTATTCCCTCTAAATTTAGCTGCTGTAGTTTGGGAATTTCTCCAGTGTGAGACAAAAATGATCATTATCCCCCTATCAAGTTCTCAGGTGATACATTTCTCTTTTCCTCAGATGGACCAGATGTCCGATGAGGAGGTGGAGGTCAGAGAAGGGGAGGAAGAGGAGGACAGCGATAAGGAAGATCAAGATCTAGATAAGATGTTTGGAGCCTGGCTGGGAGAACTGGACAAACTCACGCAGGTACACATCCTAAACTAAACAGTCTTCTCCTCATTCAATTTGACTGTGTATGCTACATTCACATTTTTTGACTATCCAGAGCTTGGATGATGGGCGCCCGGAGCGCCCTTCTCAGCGCAAGGCACCTCTTCGACAGGAGACCAACATGGCTAACTTCTCCTACAGATTCTCCATATACAACATCAATGGTCAGAATACCCCTTATTAGTGAAGGTCCTTTTTCAAATGTCTAACCCAGATGCTGTTCTGTCTGGTTGCAGAGGCATTGAATCAGGGCGAAAATGTCGATCTGGATGCCCTCATGGCAGACCTCAGCTCTATTGAACAGGAACTCAGTACCGTCAACCCCAAACAAAACAGCAGCATGGCACGTCTAGGACTCACCGATACCAAGGTACATCTACTGTTGTGACGCTGTATCATGCCTGAAGATGTTTCCAAGATGCCTGAAGATGTTTCCTGCTCACTCACACAGACATAAAAGTTAACCACTGAGCAATGGCTACGTTTACACTGCAGAGCGTGATGAAATAAGATCTCTTCATATACTCATTCCCTTACAAAAACAAATGCAACTTCAAAAGGTCAATCCAACGTGTCCCTGATGTGATATGTATGCACACATTTTGGAAGCCCGAACTTGACCCCCCCCCCCCCAAAAAAAAAAAAAAACAAAAAAAAAACATTCATGTATCTCAGTGTCCACACAAGTAAACATATTCCTGCGTATAGGGGCTCATTTTATCAACTAAAATTGGCAGTGGAACAAGGTGGGAGGAGGTACATATAATTTGGGCGTGCTTTCATTTTTTGCTTCGTGACAGTGGTCAGTTTTGACAAACTCAGACCAGGACACATAACTGCTTTCCTGTATGATGAGCTGCATGTAGAATAAAATGTGTGTCATTAAGTCAAACCCTTCCCAAGTTTCTCTAATGTCATACTCCATTATCGTCAAATGTTTTCCTTTTATTCCATTTTACCTGGATAAAGGTATTTCAACACTTGTTGAGAAAGTTATAATCTTATTTAAAACAGTCTGTAGAGCAGAGGTGTCAAATTCATTTCACATCGTGGGCCACATATGGCCTCGGTAGATGTCAAGTCGGCTGGACCATTAAAATTATACCATACATGCTATAAATAACCAAAATATCATGTCTTTCATTAGTTTTGGTGTAAAGAAGCACAAGAACATTAGGAAAATGATGATATTTAATGAACATTCCTTTTAAACAACATTTCGTTTTATGGACAAATATGCAATTTACTTTAATCATTCACATATATGCATTGCAACTGATCCCAATGATTCTACAACGGCACAAAATTAGCAATAAATTGGTATCAAAAAGTGTAGTAATGCACTTTAAGATTAAATCAGATTTATAAAGAAATGAATTTTCAAACCATTGTTTTTGTTCCTGATATTTGGCATCTTTTGGCCTGTACAAGTGCAAGTGCAAGTGTCCTGAATAGCTGACACTTTCAGAATGTTATTTAAGTGCTAGTTTGTGAGCTTAGAACGCATTTTTGTTTTATTGATATTCATTACTGAGAAGATTTCTTCACAAAGGTAAGCCAGGGCTGTTAATTTGGGGTAGCCTCGTAGTAAATACTGATGTAATTTTGAGGCAAATTTGCCCTTCATATCTGCATTACATTGCAAATCAATTATCTCTCTCTGGATTTCAACCGTTAGATCAGAAGCTTTAAAGGACAACCAACGTCACTTTTTTGTTTCTTAACTTCTTCTTCTTCTTCTTCTTCTTTTCCTTTCGACTTCCCTTCAGGTTGTCGCCACAGTGAATTGGATTGGATTGGATTTGCCTTTATTAGTCTTAGAATCAGTGTCCTCCATTGTGCATCCTCTTCTCTCACACCAGCTACCTTCATATCCTCTTTGACAACATCCATAAACCTCCTCTTTGGTCTTCCTCTCGGTGTCCTGCCTGGCAGTTTAAGGCTCAGCATCCTTCTCCTGATATCGTCACTCTCTTTCCTCTGGACACCTCAGTCTGGCCTTTCTGACTTTCTCTCCAAAGCCTCTCATATGAGTTGTCACTCTGATATACTCACTCCTGATCCTATCCAACCTGGTCACTCCCAAAGAAAACCTAAACATCTTCATCTTGTCTACCTCCAGCTCTGCTTCCTGTCTTTTTTTTCAGTGGCACTGTCTCCAGTCCAAACATCATGGCAGGCCTCACCACCATTTTATACACCTTTCCTTTCATCCTTGCTGTCACACATCACACCTGACATTTTTATCCAGCTGTTCCAGCCTGCCTGCACATGCTTCTTCACCTCTTTTCCACAGTCTCCATTGCTCTGGACAGTTTATCCCAACAATTAAAATCCTCCACCTTCTTTATCTCTTCTCCCTGTAGCATCACTCTTGTACTTGGGTCCTTCTCATTCACACACATATATTCCGTCTTGCTGCAACTGATCTTCATTCGTCTCCTTTCTGGTATATATGATGTCACGTAATAAATGAAGCATCTGCAAGGCCGAATTACGAATAACACCAAAAATGTGTCACGGTTTGCAAGGTGGTGATGCCGGTCGTGGATCCCAAAAAGGTAGGCAGGAGGGAGCAGCAGGTTGTGTTTGAGAAATTGTATTAAAATGAAGCCAACAGGAACAAAATCTAAAACATCAAAGTTATTCAAACAGAAAAAATAAAAAGTATCAAATAAAGACCAAGAGTAAAAGTCTGCCAAGATTAAACAAACACATGCACCGCATACAATTCATACACAGTGCATACAATTGCATACAAAGCATGCAATGACCTGACAACGAATGGTCGTGCTGGGAGTCATTTTCAGTGTCACTGATTGGGAACGACCAGCACCTGCGAGGCAACAGGCAGGGCTGACAGCGTTACCCGTTGGTCGCCAATCCGAACGTGGCAGTACGCCACTGATCGGGACGACAAGCACCTGTGCAGGTGCAGGCGGGGCCGACAGCGCCACCCGTTGGTCGCCAACCAGATCATGACAAAATGTCCACTTTATGCTTCAAGTGAAATACAGTAAAGTCTCATTATATCGATATTGAAGGGAGTCCGAAAAAATATCGATATAACCGGGACTATCGATATATCCGACCCCGTTTGCATGTAATTTTCTCCGTGCGTGCATAGAAATAGTATCGATATAATCGGGACTATCGATATATCCGATATCGATATAACGAGACTTTACTGTAAAAGCAAATATTGAGACAGCAGCTGTTAGTGGCTTTACTTGACAGAAATTGTCATAGAATGTGAGACCATTCAAGTTTAGCTAGTTTATGATATGCTTTGTGTGTGAACCACATTTACATTTTTTTTAAAAACTCGAATTTATTACCTTACTTTTTTGTAGTACGCTCTTGCACCTATTGTCACTTTCTTGCTCATGCAGATTTAAACAAAAGAGTAGTAGTGTGCTTGCTTCAAGCTGTTTGTTTCTCACAGTTGAAGATTCCTGTAACAATGACACATACTATTAAAAGGAATTCAACATGTTTTTGAACAAAAAAACATGTAATTTCATGTAACAAAATCCTGGAATAATGAAACGGATAATAAAACTCCGGTCACAATTTGTGAAAATGCGGTATCTTCACAAAGGCAACATTATTAATCTTCTATCCTTTTAAATACTTTTTTGTCTAGATTCGTCAGAAGCCTCCAGCGGGGCGCAGTAGCAGGCAGCATTTAGCGGGGGGAAGTTGTGACGGTGGTGGAGGCAACAGTGTCAGTGGTGCCGGCAGCAGTGGGGCGAGCAGTACCAGCAGCAGCACCAGGGCCTCACCTGCCGGTACGATCAGGGTTTGTCCTGGTCAAAAAGGGAGGCAGGCGCTGGCGTCAAACTTTAGCCTGGATGATATCACTGCCCAGCTTGAGAAGGTATGCCGTTAATATCAGTGTGAAGAGTTCTCAATAGAATTGTTAAACGGACCCCAAATCTCACTTCAGTCAGTTTGGAAAGTATTCAGAACGCTTCAATTTTCCCGCATTTTCTTATGTTATGACCGATTGGAAAAAAAGGAATAAATTAATTTTTCCCTCAGAATTCTACACAAAATACCCCATGATTTCAACATGAAAGACATTTTGGTAAATTTTGTGTAAATGTATTAAAAAGAAAAAAAGAAGACAAATCACCTGTGTATAATCTTCAGCCGTCATCTGTACTTTTTGAAGGTGTCGGACGTTTCGCCTCCTATCCAAAAGGTTCGTCAGCGAACTAAAGTCTGACTGGTCGTATCAGCCTCTTGGATAGGAGGCGAAACGTCCGACACCTTCAAAAAGTACAGATGACGGCTGAAGAAACCTTCTCATCACTGGACCACTCCTGTACGACTGAGAGCTTACACAGACACCTGTGTATAAGTAACCACCTTTGGCAGCAATTACAGCTTCAATCTTTTTAAATAGGTTGCTACAAGTTTTGTACACCTACCTTTGGGCAGTTTTTCCCATTCCTCTTGACAGCATCTCTGAAGCTCTATCAGGTTGGATGGGGAGCATTGTTGCACCGCCATTTTCAATGGGATTCAAGACTGGGATCTGGCTGGGCTACTTAAGGACACTGACTTGGTTGTTCTGAAGCCACTCCTTTGATATTTTGCCTGTGTGTTTTGGATTGTTGTCCTGCTGAAAGATGAAACGCCATCCCAGTCTGACATCAACAGCGCTCAGGAACAGGTTTTCGTCCAGGATGTCTCTACATTACTGCATTAATCATTCCCTCAATCTTGACTAGTCTCCCAGTTCCTGCTGCTGAAAAACAACCCCACAGCACGATGCTGCTACCACCATGCTTCTGTATAGGCATGGTGTTCTCCAGGTGATGAGCGGTGCCTGACGACCATGTAATGTGTAGTTTGATCTTTCAATCAGCCCAGAGAATTTTGTTTCTCCTGGTCTGAGAGTACTTCAGGTGCCTTTTGGCAAACTCGAGTCGGGCTGCCATGTGGCTTTTACTCAGAATTGGCTTCCACCTGGCAACTCTTCCATACAGACCTGGTTGGTGGATTGCTGCACATACGGTTGTCCTTCTGGAAGTTTCTCCTAGCTCCATAGAAGAATGCTGGAGCTCTGACAGAGTGGCCATTGGCGTCTTGGTCACCTCTCTGACTAAGGAACTTCTCCCCCGACAGCTCAGTTTAGGTGGCCAACCAGCTCTCGGGAGATTCCTGGTGGTACTAAACATATTCCATTTAAGGAAGATGCAGGCCATAGTACTCACTGGGAAATTCAGAGTCGCAGATTTTTTTCTGTACCCTTTCCCAGATTTGTGCAAAGAAACAATCCTGTTTCAGAGGTTGACAAAGATAATTCTTTTGACTTCATGGTTGGTTTGTGTTCCTACATGCATTGTCAACTGTGGGAGCTTTTATATTTTATTCTGAATCAAGTCCAATCAACTGAATTTACCACAAATGGACTCACATTAAGCTTGAGAACCAATTTGTCGTTGATCAGTGGAGACAGGATGAATCAGAGCTCATATTTCATGGCAATGGTTATACTTATGCACAGGTGATTTTTTTCCTTTTTTGTTTTTAATAAATTAACAAAACAATTACCAAAACATCTTTCAAGTTGTCATCGTGGGGTATTTTGTGTAAAAAAACAATGTATTCATTTTGGCTGAAGGTAACAAGAAAATGCAAGAAAAGTGAAGCGTGCTGAATACTTTCCGATCTGATTGTATGTAAATACAACCCTGATAAGCATAAGAGCAAGTGCAAGAGCTACTGAAGCGTCACGTCGCTCAATAACCAGGATTATTTTTGAAAGTGTATTTCCGTGTAATTCTCTTACCGTTTTAATGTGGTAATTTTCCTGAAAATGAAAATATTGGGAATCAGTGATTCCCAACCACTGTGCTTTGACACATGAAGTAGGATGTGAGAGTTGAGAAGGTTTGCCTCAGGATTAAATTTGACTTAATCGGTCCGAAAAAGTATTTATTTACTGCAAATAACATGTCTATGTTGAACTATTGTCCTCCGGTTTCCTCCCACATTCCAAAAACATGCATGGCAGGCTGATCAGGCTGACACCCCAAATTGTCACTAGGTGTGAGTGTGACTGGTTATTTGTCTCTGTGTGTCCTGCGATTGGCTGGCAACCAATTCAGTGTGTCCCCTGCCTCGTGCCCCGAAGACGGCTGGGATAAGCTCCAGCATCCCCCCCCCCCCCCCCCCCCCCCCCGCGACCCTAATAAGGAATAAGCGGCACGGAAAATGGATGAATGGATGTAATGTGGCAGGCAGATCAAATAAAAACTATTTTATTAAATGGCAGAAGGAACATAATTTACCCATGTGTCCATTTTTTGTTTACTTTTGTGTGCTGTATAACTTTCATTTATTTACTGTCAACCACAGTCTCTATTTCTACAAGAAGTAAAATTGAATGAAAGAATCACACCATCTATGCAGCCTGAAATGACAAATACACTTGAATGTAGTTTTTATCTATACTATATATTCTTCTTTTCCTTTCGGCTTTTCCCTTCAGGGGTCACCACAGCGAATCAATGTCCTCCAGCTATCCCGGTTTTGTGCATCCTCTTCTCTCACACCAGCTACCTTCATGTCCCCTTTGACCACATCCATAAACCTCCTCTTCGGTCTTCCTCTCGGTCTCCTGCCTGGCAGTTCAAGGCTCAGCATCCTTCTCCCGATATAGTCACTCTCTCTCCTCTGGACGTGTCCAAACCATCTCAGGCTGGCCTCTCTGACTTTCTCTCCAAAGCCTCTAATATGAGTTGTCCCTCTAATGTACTCATTCCTGATCCTATCCAATCTGGTCACTCCCAAAGAAAACCTCAACATCTTCAGGTCTGCTACCTCCAGCTCTGCTTCCTGTCTTTTCTTCAGTGGCACTGTCTCCAGTCCAAACATCATGGCTGGTCTCACCACTGTTTTATACACTTTTCCTTTCATCCTAGCTGAAACCCTACTATCACACATCACACCTGACATTTTTCTCCAGCCGCTCCAGCCTGTCTGGACACGCTTCTTCACCTCTTTTCCACACTCTCTATTGCTCTGGACAGTTGACCCCAAGTACTTAAAATCCTCTACCTTCTTTATCTCTTCTCCCTGTAGCATCACTCTTGCACTTGGATCTCTCTCATTCACACACATATATTACGTCTTGCTGCGAATGATCTTCATTCCTCTCCTTTCCAGGGCATATCTCCACATCTCTAGTTTCTCCGCCACCTGTTCCCCGTTCTCGCTACAGATCACAATGTCATCTGCAAACATCATGGTCCAAGGAGATTCTTGTCTAACATCGTCTGTCAGCCTGTCCATCGCCATAGCAAATAAGAAGGGGCTCAGAGCTGACCCCTGGTGGAGTCCCACCTCCACCTTGAATTCCTCCGTCACACCGACAGCACACCTCACAACTGTCTTACAGTCATGATACATGTCTTGCACCGCCCTGACATACTTTTCTGTCACTCCAGACTTCCTCTTGCAATACCACAGCTCTTCTCTGGGAACCCTGTCGTACGCTTTCTCCAGATCTACAAAGACACAATGCAATTTTTTCTGACCTTCATTGTACTTCTCTATCAGCATTCTAAAAGCAAAGACTTTATCTGTCGTACTCTTTTTTTTGGCATGAAGCCATACTGCTGCTCACGAATGTTGACTTCTGCTCTTAGTCTACCTTCAACTACTCTTTCCCAGAGTTTCATTGTATGGCTCATCAACTTTATTCCTCTGTAATTAGTACAACTCTGCACATCTCCTTTGTTCTTAAAAATGGGCACGAGTACACTTCGTCTCCATTCTTCAGGCATCTGTTCACCATCTAAGATCTTGTTGAATAACCCAGTCAGGAACACCACCGCCACCTCTCCAAGACACTTCCATACCTCGATTGGTAAATCATCAGGCCCGAGTGCCTTTCCCCCCTTCATCCTCTTCAGCGCCCTCCTCACCTCATCCTTGTTTGCTACGTCTTGGTCCACAACAGTCACATCTTCTACTCTTTGTTCCTTCTCATTTTCCTCATTCACCAATTCTTCAAAGTATTCTTTCCATCTTGCCATCACACTACTGGCACCTGTTAATTTTATCTATACTGTATATTGGAGATAAATGTAAATGCCATAAAAAATAAAAACCCAATGTTCATGATCACTATGTGGTTAATGTTAATAATAATACATTTAATTTACAAGCGCCTTTCTGAACACTCAAGGACAAAGACAACACACAAAACAGTAAAATCGTGCATAAAACAATAAATAATAAAACAGCAGAATAAATTAGACCATGAAAGCAAGTTTAAACAGGTGGGTTTTCAGGTGTGATTTGAAAGTAGGAAGGGAGTCAATGTTAAATGTTATACACCAAAGGATATTATTTATTATTTTTATTATATTTTATTATTATTTCCATGAATAATTCCATTACTCTCCAAAATAGTTTCCATGTATGCATTTGCCTAAAGGCAGAAAGAGGGATTGAAAGAAAGCTATCTCTCAGAAAGATGTGAACATTTATCCTTGGTGTCAGTCACAAGACCAATGCCAAAATATTTGATCAGATATGTTTATTCATCTATTTGATGATAAAACTATTTACCATACAGTATGTCACGGTCAGTCATGCTTCACTGAGATGTTCCTGGTGAGACATCAAGATTATTAATCATCTCTCCCATCTCATTAGGCTTCAATGAGCATGGATGAAGCTGCTCGTCAAAGCTCCTCCCACTCACTTGGCTCAACATCCACTTCGGCTTCGGTACGGCGCCCAGCATCCAGTCAGCGGGAGCATCGACGCACGGGATCGGTCGGCACCGTCAGCGAGCATGAGGTAAACTTGATTTGGATTCTAATGATGCTTTCCTTCTATTTTTGCACTGTGTGTATGTCTGTGTGTATTTATATACTATATATATACAGTGAGACCTTGGCTTACGAACTTAATTGGTTCCCAGACACAGTGTGTAAGGTGTAAAGTGTGTATCAACTAAATAAGCCTTAAAACTACACGCAACATACCTTATTCTACGTATAATAAATGTGCTATTGTATTGTAATGAAATAAATACACTGCACTGTTTAATAAAGTCACTTTATTTAGATTTGTGATGGTCGTTGATGGCTCTTAATTGACACCTGTTGCTTTCTGACTTGTAAGATCTTACGGAACTGAGGCATCACGTTATCATTCATCATGTTGATGATTCTCATAGCCTTTTCTGGATGGAACTGTTCAATAAAAGCCTGCACATCAACTTCTAGAGGCAAATCAAATCTGGAGACAAATCAAATGTGTTGAGGACCTCATTATGGTCAGCATCAAGCTCCTCGATGTCGTCTGCATCCATTTCGAGTCCCGTAGGTGCTGGCAGAGATTTTATTACAACAAAAGGCGCGAGTCCGATGATTCCACGGACGTGGAATAAACGCGACAAAAGAAGGCGGGCGGGGCGATCCGTCCAGCACATTAGCGATCCCGGAAAGCACCAAATTTACGCCATCACTGCTAACAATCACCTCGGCAAAGCAAACTCTTGAACTTGCCAGCCCAAGCCACAGCGAGGCGTCGGAATCATGTCACTAGTGAGGTGACAGCAACTCGTTGAAATGTTCTAGTATCGGTGATGAGGGGATCAACACGCACACCACTCACATTCGCAATACCGGAAAGCACCAAATTTACGCTATCGCGGCTAACAATCACCTCCAACAGTGTGCAAAGCACACTGTTGGACTTGCCAGCACAAGACGCAGTTCGGCGCGATGTGTCGTAATCATGTCACTGGTGAGGTGATAGCGTCTCGTTGAAATGAAATGTGTTGGGTTATTTTTTTTTCGTTCGCCCTTGGTTCATTGCTTCGACGGGTGTAGATGGAGATCGATGGTTAAATCATCAGGGAGCCAGGTCAAATCAATCTTGACAGGTTATCCTGCACTTTTAGTCGTAACTATAAACTACTTTTGAACTGACAAATGTCATCACTGTACGCAAAGGCAGCCAGAAGATAAATTAGCATCTGCCTTAATAAACGTTGGATTTCCTCCATTGCATCTCCAACATTGAATACTTTCAATTCAATCAAGCCTAATTGTAACAATTTGTTGCTCGCTAGATGGTTGGAAGAGAAATATGTGCAATAAAAATTGTCATGCATTACAATAAATGCCACACATTATGCTTTTGGAAAACAAAACTATTCTCAATATGGGCTTTGTCATCGATCCCAAATCATCAGGTGGGTGTGTCAACTCTAGTTCTGCAGGTGCATCCCACCAGCCATTGCGGCCTCTCCTTTGTTGGATCTCCTATGACAATTGGAGCAGAGATTAAACTTTGCTTCCAAAAACACCAAGAATGCAAATTCGGTTCGGATGATACTCCGGATGAAAATCACAGGATGGGTGGATGCAAATGGCTTGTGCACCCCACAGTTCATCAATTCATCCTGCAAATGGAACAATTTCTCAACCATCATCCCAGCTCTGTTTGCGAATTGTTGCTTTACACATGTGCACAAAAAGCATAATGAAAAAAGTTCAGTCATCAAATTTTGCAACTCCATCTTTTCCTTTTGAAATTAATTTCTCTGCTCAGAAACTAATAAAGGTGCATCCGATCAAATTCAATTTATCGTTTTTATGAATCAAATCATCTGCTCTTTGATTTCAGGGGATGACAACTGTCAGGTCAAAACCAGTGTAATGATCACGTCACAATCATTACCTTAATAAATCTATAAATTTTCCTTCTATAAAATGTCCAACAATATCAACTGGTGAATCTCTGTAAGGACTTAATCACCAGCAAATTTAGTTACATTTACCTTGCCAATTATGTGTGTTGTGTTGAACCAGCTGGGGACAGAACAAGGTTCAGCTCTGTTTGACAAAACTAAACTTATAATTTTATAAAATCACTCTTTGATTCTGTCATTTTATACAATTTCCATTTCATTTTGCATTTGCCCAAATCAGGATTTCAAAATGATTTGTCTTTCATGGAAAAGGGCATGTAGCTTCAAAAGAGTGAATTAATCATAATCATTTATCATTGAATCTAGCAACATCTATCTTGCTGATTTCAGTTCAATTTGAGATAAACATCCTTATTTCCTCAATTGAACCGTGAGAGGAAAAACTTGAGCAAAAACATACATGATTGTTATCCTAAGGAATGCAATGGTCTCACTGCTTAAACACCATCCCCCAGTTTTTGAGACACAGCAGGCCAGATCCCAGCAGTCATAAATAACTCCAAAACGCAAATGGCCAATGTTCAAATCGCTCTTGAGAACAATGTGGCACAATTTTCAACGCTGAATTTTACAAATTCACTGTAGTTCGGCTTATGTCTATTCATTTGTCCGCTGTCTTCATTTATTTGCTCACTCAGTCTAATTAATTATTTAATTCAGTTTTTTGTTCCAAGTAGACGGCATTCGTCAAAAAGCTATGGAAAAAAGAAACAATGTTATGTCATTCATGAGGACGTCGAGCGGAGACGAAAGTCTCCTCGCTGCATGGTTGGACACGTCTCCCGATGAAACAGGACAGCCGACTCTATAGCACTCCGGTCGAGTTCTCTAATGACAAGGCAGCCTCGGTTCTGTGGAGAAGAGAGGCCTCGCGGCAGAATCAAATTCGGCAGGAAGAATGTCTTTTATACACAACATGTTTGTGAATGTTAACGCAGCCCTTTATTAATTTTATTTTCCTTTATTAACTTATTCGCCAATGAATCAATTTGCCGATCTCAGAATGTGGCTGTGAATTCACCCCCTACCCCTCTCTTACGGGTAGAGAAAGAAGGATGGGGTGTCTGTCCACATTCTTTGCTGGTAGACCACCCATCCCCCTCCTACGGGTAGAGAAAGAAGGATGTAGGGTCTGTCTGCAGTCTTTGCTGGCAAACCACCCATTCCCTCTTTTTTTTTTTTAGTGAAGTTTACACAACGCGCGTACATACACAACAATACATAAAAACACACAATGCATGCACAAAAGGACGAAAGACAAAACACGAAAAGGGAAGACAAGAACACACACAAAGACTGCTCCCCCTAACGCCCCCCTCCTCCAGCCGACCACCTTTTGCCCCCTGGACAATGAAAATCCCTGGGAAACCCCGTAGCAATGGCTAGCATTGTTGACCACGTACTAGTGTTGGTGAATGAATTGAAATTACGGTAATCCACGATATCCCGTCAACAAGCAGGCCTCGCCGAGGGAACGATCCCTCGTCGCTCTTGTGGATACAAGCAGACGACCACCAAAAGCTAGGAGCTTCTTGTCTCTTGTCGACAACCATTATAGCTGTAGCTATTTAAAACAATAAACCTCCGGAGTGAAATTAAAATTTCTCAATCTCAATTTCCCAATTTCACTTCCGGCCCTCGCGCACAGTGAATTCCAAAAATCCACCACTTGTGAATATTATAATTAGAATTATTCTGGTCTTACAGTATGATAGCCAGGGCGCGGCAAACCAGACATATCTCGATAAACATTAGGATCGATCAGTCGCGTGTATTTTTCCCGTTAATACACCTTAAGCCCGACTTAATGGGGACCCGCCTTGGCCCGATCATCAGAAATAGAACCCATAATTTGAACATGGGCTATAATCGGACGATATCTTCCAATAAAGTCGCGTTAGTAGCCTCGATACGTGGATTACGCGCAAAGAAATCCTTCTGGCCACAAAGGATTCCACATTCATTCACCCAACATAGCAGCATGCTAGCAGCACTCACCCGTGAAAACTCAACCGTGTGGTCAGGTCAGAATGAAGAGGCGCTTCCACCACGCACCCCCTAACCGCTTCGGACCCGACCGGCGCGGGTTTCGGCGCCAGAATGTTGCGTTATTTTTTTCCGTTCGCCCTTGGTTCATTGTTTCGACGGGTGTAGATGGAGATCGATGGTTAAATCATCAGGGAGCCAGGTCTTGAGCAGAAAGTTGATTTAATTGGGAGAGCACGGGCATCGCGGTGTGGACGGAGGAGCGAACATGGAGAAAAAGAGAGACGAACGGGCTGCAGGAGTATTTATGCGGCGCATAGTAATGACGCGACAGGATGTGACGTAATGAAAATGCGACATCGTGTAAAGGAAGGCAAGATATGACGTATGAGGAAGTTCAAAATGTAAACAAAGACTACAGAGCGATGTTTAGAGATGTTTGTATGGCGAATTACCCTAACAAAATGAAATTGAAGTGTCTCCTTCGGCTGGCGGAGGTCGCGAGCGGCGGTCCCGCCCCAGCTGTCAACTCGCACGGTGTCATTAGTCACGTGAAAGCATCGACTAAACTAAACTAACACCTTTGTGTAAAGCTTTTAGGCGAAGCGTGGTAGCAATGGTGAACGGTACCGGGCTCTTTATTTGTAGAATGGTCGTAGAAAGTGACTCTCAGGGAAGTGACACACAGCGTGAGAGATGTGTCAGGTTGAGATTCACATGACAGCCGCAGTGTGCATGTGACGCCACAAACCTCGTTCGTGTTTCTCAATGATCTCCTTCTTCTCCTTGACTGTGATTATTAGGGTATAATCTTGCATTCATTTCCTAATAGTAAAATTGAGGCATCGATGTGTGAATTCAGAGAGGGGGGGTGTGGAAAGGTGCGCTGGCTGGAGCGCTGTTCAGTCGTGGGCTTCCGCCGAAGGTCACTCCGCCAGATCCGAAGATCACTCCGCCAGCCATGATGGGTGTGTATCGCGAAAAGTAGTGCGTATTTCAAGGTTTAATTTTCATAAATTTGACGTTCGTACTCCAAAAGTTCGGAAGGTAAGGTGTTCGTAAGCTGAGGTCTCACTGTATATATAACAGCAAGTACGGCAGCAGTTGATCCCAGTTTCGGCCATCTTCTTTGATCACTTTCCTCATCATGGCCTTGAGGGTCTTGTTGAACCGTTCTACCAACCCATCCGTCTGTGGGTGGTAGATGGAGGTTCTCAGTTGCTTGACCTTGAGCAGGGCACATAGGTCCTTCATGACCTTGGACATAAAGGGGCTTCCTTGGTCTGTCAGTATCTCCTTTGGGATTCCCACCCGGCTGGTGAGAGCAAATAGTTCCTTTACAATCTGCCTAGTGGTAGCCTTTCTGAGGGGAACAGCCTCTGGAAACCGAGTGGCATAATCAACCATAACGAAAATATACTGGTGTCCCCTAGCACTTTTTGGTAGAGGTCCAACTATATCCAGCCCGAGCCTCTGAAATGGGGTCTCAATGATGGGTAAGGGAATGAACGGGTTTCTGTATGTGGGCTTTGGCGCCACCTGTTGGCACTCGGGGCACATCCTTGCGCACCCCTGGCCAGAAGAACCATTGCAAGATTCTCTCTTTCGTCTTTTCTACCCATAGGTGTCCCCCTAGCAGGTGTGTGTGTGCCAAGTCCAGGACTGTAGCTCGGTGTGGCTGTGGCACAAGTAGTTGTTCACGTACTTCACCATTTTGCTTCGTTACCTGGTATATTAACCTCCGTCAACAGCAAAATGGGGGTATGTGGGACTTGTCCTTTCCCCCAGTACTACACCCTCTAAAACCTGCACATTTTCCATGGTGTTGGCAAGGGTAGGATCCTGTAACTGGGCTGTACCATACAGGCCTGGTAGAGGAGGCAGCTTCTGGGTCCCTGGGTTCTCATCACCACTGGAAGCCGGGAGATTTTCTGGGGCTGGAGTCTCCTCGGCTGTCTCTGGGCCAGACTCCGTCTCCGGTGGTGCATTTGAGTCCCTAGGAGAGCACAGGCTGGGGAGGGTGAATTAGGGGGGTAGACTTGAGTGTTCACCGCACGCGTCTTACCTCTCCCCTTCCGAGAGAGTCGGGCCAGTCTTTCCTGTGTTTCTCTCCACAGTGGGTGAAAGGCCTGGCAGTCGCGTCCAATCAGGAGGGGGACAGGGAGAGAGTCAACCACGCCAGCTACCATGCGGATGATTCCCTTGGTTGTGGTCATGGTGAGTTCGGTGGTGTGGTACTCTCTGGTGTCTCCGTGGACACAGGAGACTGGGAGGGTTTTCTCTGGAGACAACCTGGTTGGATCTACCAGCGTTTGTCGCACCAAGGTGACCAGGCTTCCGGAGTCTAGCAGGGCTTCAACATCCTGTTTATTCACTGTCACTGGACAGGTGGGGGTCTTGTTAGTGGGCTGTCACTCCCCCCCAGGAGGGAGGCATAATGACCAGGGTGGGCAATGGAAGAGTCAGCTGTCGGCATGGGCTCTTCCGTTGGCTTTCCACACTGCCATGAGATGTGTCGCGTCTCTCCGCATCTGTAGCATCGTCTGGGCTCAGTGCCCCTGGGTATCCGCCACTGCCTGGGTGGGCTTCTGATGCCACCTGGAGCCATCTTGGCTGTGTTGGGAAGCTTGGGCACCTTTGTGCGGGCCATTCCAGTCCTGGGTGGGGATGTGTTGCCGGTTTCCTTCCTGGTCGTTCGCAGCATCTCCGCTGTGGCCTGGTACTGCTCCACTGCTGCCACTGTTTGATAGGCAGTAGTCAGCGACTGCTGATCTTTTTCGCCTCATTTTGCCCGTAAGTAGCGATCCACGACAATGGCCTCGACCACCTCAGCTGCCGTGCTCCTTTCCGTTCCAGCGACTTCCGGGTGATGCGGGCCAATTCATGCATCTGTGCCCGTGGAGGCTGGTCTGGCTGGAACATCCAGGTATGGAAGCGCTGTGCCATCCCGAACTTGGTGAGCCCATGTCTGCTGAGAATTTCAGCTTTTAGATAATCGTCGTCTTCTGCTCTGTCTGCGGCCAAGTCCAGGACAGCATTCAGTGATTCCCCTGTCAGGAAGGGTGCTAGCAATCCCACCCATTGCTGCTTGGGCCACCTTTCACTAGTGTCTGTTGCTTCAAATGTATGCAGGTACGCCTCAATACCATCCGTCACCCCCATCTTGGCTAAAAAAATCACCCGCCTTCACCCGGGGCATGTTCTTGGCGGCCATTTGTTTTTGCAAGAGCAATTCCTCTGCCTTCAGTTCATTTGCTCTCTTTTGCTCCTCTAGGAGAGCCAAATTGGCCTGATATTGGGCTTCCCGACTTGCGAGAAGGGTTTTCAAGATGACTTTCATTTTTTTTTTATTTTTTTTTTTTCTTGTAATTGAAGATATTTTCAATTTGGAAAAAACAAAACACAAACCATCTATGTCCATGCACTTATTAACGCTTGTCCAGTGCCCGCATTCTCCACCATATGTAATGTCATGAGAGGCTAGCTCTCAGCGGGACAGGACAAGGAGCGCAATGGGCGACAGGTTTGAATACAAACAAAGGTTTTAATACAGGGTTTCAGGGGGAATTCACAAGTAACAAAGGCAAGAATAGTGTCTCTTCCAATATTTAAATCATAATAAAGTCTCTTCTGAGGTGAAACTGAAGACGGAGTTCTTTTCCATGAGTTTCTAGGCCTCACCCCTCTTGATGTCCTCCTCATGTAGCCTAGCCACCTTCAGCAAGGTCCGAATCCAGTGTCCTGTCGTATGGTCCCAACTGGCAATGAGTTCCACGCAGCAATCAGTTTCTCCACAGTGCACAGCAACAGAGCTTGTCTCCCCCCGGCTCACACTCAGAGGCTCTCCGCCTTAAAAGCCTTGCCTGCCAATCAAGCCACAGGTGTGGTGTTTGAATTGCTGCCTTCCACCAGATGGGGCCAAAACTCTCTCTGGGTGAAGCCATCTTAGGGGGATGTATTTGCCCTCCAGAACCAAGCCTCTCGTGACATCACTATATATATATATATATATATATATATATATATATATATATATATATATATATATATATATATATATATATATATATATCAAAGTAATGTAGTTTATTCAATACATTGTAAGAATGAAAATTATAAAGAGCAATACATTGGGGAGACTAAACAAATTCTCAAAAAAAGACGTTATCAACATCGCAGGGATAATACTAGTGGGCCTCAATCGGCAGTACATAGGCACCTAAAAGCTAGCAACCACTCATTTGACGACAATGAGGTTAAAATCTTAGCAAAAGAACATAGATGGTTTGAAAGGGGAGTAAAAGAAGCAATTTTCGTAAAAAAGCTAAAGCCTTCATTAAACCGATATGGTGGGGTGGGGTTCAATTTGGATCGTTCGTACAATAGCCTGCTTAGGCAACATAGGTTAGGTAACATTCGTAATGCTGATGAGGGGATACCGGAGGTAGTGGGGCAATCAGGCCAGTCGTTAGTCAGGAATGTAGGAACAATCGGTGGGGTTCGCAGTGAGTGGTCCTCTGCTCCCCCCAATCTGAGAGTAGGGACCTATCATAGCAGTGTCCGGCGCCGCCATGCCTGGACATTAGGGATATATATATATAGGGCTGATACTACCAGTAAGACTTTAGTTCGCTGAATAAGCATCTTGGATACGAAGCGAAACGTCCGACACCTTCAAAAAAGTACAGATGATGGCTGAAGAAACCTTTTCATTGTTGTTGGCGCGATGTTACCAGGACTCTGCTAATAAAGTTGTATAAAAATAGACAACGGATTCACATTTATTATTATATTTAAAATAAAGAAAAAAACAGTATCCATGCCTGTCGTATCATTTTATTTTGTTGTATTTATCCGCTGACATTAAACTGGTCCGTGGCCCAAAAAAGGTTGGGGACCACTGCTTTAAATTATTAAAAAAGAGGTTTTATTTTTTGTTTCATTCTGCAGTATGTACAGTTTTGCATTATAAAAAAAAAAGAACGCTGAGTACATTGTACTTTGCGGATTTCATCTATTGCGGACTATTTTTGGAACGTATCTCCCGCGATAAACTAGGGTTCACTGTAATCCCTATTCAGATATACTAACAAGATGAGCAGTTTACTTCAGCAACAGCAAAGCAGCAAAGTAATTCAGTGAATTAACAATGTCAATGTTGGTTGTAAAAAAGTAATTACTCAAATTTGCGTCACGATCAACACAATTCATGTAATTTCCTAGTAATGATTGATGGTTAAATCCCTTGTAGGTGCGATCTATCATCCACTCTTCACGCTCCTCCGTCACGTCAGCCTCAGGAACGTCTGTCAACTCTGCCTCCTCGATGGATTCCCTGGACAACGTTCTTCATGCTGGCAACTGTGACCGCCATCCTGCTTTAATGCCAGCCAATGACACCGGCCAAAGTCAGCACAACACGGAGGTAAATTGTCCACTTACCGAATAGCTTTGACACATACCAACATTCTACCTCTGTTATTTTAGCTCACTGGGCTCCAGTGTTAGTCTGTTGTAGGCACCTGTTGTCTGCTGTGCAGGATTAAACTGAGCTTGCTTTCATTTTTGAAAGAGGTTGGTTATATTTGACATATCAGCGATAAACAGACACACTATTTGAAACAGGGAGTGTTTCAGGAAGTGCGTGTTTTTAAGGACTGAAATCAGTCTGCATAAAATTTGAGATTTTAATGAGACACCCTCAGTCGATATTCATCCAACTGGTCACTAGGATATTGGTTTTACCCAGTAGATCACAATTACTCATCACCATCATTAGTATCTAGACAAAAATATCTCTTTGTCACGTTTTGCAAGGTGGTGATGGCGGGTGCGGATCCCAAAAAGCAGGCAGGAGGGAGCAGGAGGTTGTTTGACAAATTGTATTAAAATAAAGGTCAGCAGGAACAAAATGTAAAACATCAAAATCATCTGAACAGAAAAAATACAAAGTATCAAAAGAAGACCAAAAGTAAAAGTCCGCCAAGGTTAAACAAACACATGCACAGCATACACATTGCAGACAAAGCATGCAACAAACATGCAGCAAACAATGAACCGACCCCGGATGTCGTGCCGGGTGTCCTTTTAAGTGTCAGTGATTAAAACGACCAGCACCTGCGAGGCTGCAGGCGGGGCCGACAGCGCCCCCCGTTGGTGGCCAACCAGATCATGACAGTACCCCCCCTTCAAGGGGCTGCTTCCAGAAGTCCAAACAGTCTCCCAAAAGGTCCACTCGCCAGGGAACAATGGTGGAGACGGCAACCGCTGCCTCTCCAGCATACGACGGGCGGCGGCCTGATGGGAACGGGACTCAGCCTGGGGTGGACAAAGACGCGGCACGGATCGTCGTGGGCGTGAGTGCGATCCCTCTCGCACGTTCACGTGACGGCGCATGGCTCAACGTGGACGTCGAACTGCCAGGCGCAGAATGGCACCCCGTACAGTCGTATGGGACCAGGTCTCGGCCGGACGCCGACGTGGGCGTGAACTGCCCGGCACCGGGGAAACGAGACCAGTCCTGAGCCGCTCCGGGATCCAGCGGTGAGTGGGGTCTCGGACTGACGTTGACGCGGACGTTTCACGGCTTGTCGTGGATGAGACTCAATTCGTCATGCACGACGACAGCGTGGCTGGACGTGGGCGTGCAGTGCCAGTCACCCAGTGTCACCCTGGACGGCCACCTGGAAGGAGGTCTCGGCCGGACGCTTCCATGGACGTTACGGCTCGTCGAGTGACGCAATTCAAACTCGACGAGGCTTGGGCTAACGTGGACGTAGCATTGCCAGGCACAGGGTGGAAATGAGACGGGTCCGATGTACCTGCGGGATCCGATGGTTGGTCGGTTCATTCTGTCACATTTTGCAAGGTGGTGATGGCGGGTGCGGATCCCAAAAAGCAGGCAGAAGGTTGTTTTACAAATTTTATTAAAATAAAGGTCAGCAGGAACAAAATGTAAAACATCAAAATCATCTGAACAGAAAAAATACAAAGTATCAAAAGAAGACCAAAAGTAAAAGTCCGCCTAGGTTAAACAAACACATGCACAGCATACACATTGCAGACAAAGCATGCAACAAACCTGCAGCAAACAATGAACCGACCCCGTATAGTCGTGCCGGGTGTCCTTTTAAGTGTCAGTGATTAAAACGACCAGCACCTGCGAGGCTGCAGGCAGGGCTGACGTCGGTACCCGTTGGTCGCCAATCTGATCAGGACGACCAGCACCTGTGCAGGTGCAGGCGGGGCCGACTGCGCCCCCCGTTGGTCGCCAACCATATCATGACACTCTTTGATAGTGGATGGATGGTTCAGATGTAGTTTAAACCCTGCATGTAGAGGAGCCCCGATGCACAGAACATGTGCTTCTTCTTCTAGCTGTCCATCATAGGTGATGATGACGCTTGCTCCCAGGGAGGGGATGTTGGGGCAGGGGGGGGGGCTTAGCGACGATGTCGCTGGTGCCACTTTTCATGGGCATAGAGCCCAATCCTTGAGCCGCAGACACGTCCGCAGATGGAACATGGGAGGCCGGATGGCAGGGGGTACCAGCTGGTGCCGTTGAATGCGTCTCTCTAATTGTCTGTCTATGTGGATTTGATGTATTTTAGAGACTATCCTGGCACTAGTGGTCTGCCAGGTTTGTCGGTCTGAGGCCAAAGCTTCGAGCTCCGTGATGTTGATGTTGGCTCGTTTGAGGAGGTCCCTTGTGTAGTCCTTGAGGCGTCGCTTTTGCCGCCCTGCAGAGCGCTTCACATCTTTCAGCTGTCCATAGAGGACTTGGCGGGGCAGGCGGTGATCGGGCATGCGGATGGTGTGTCCAATCCACCGAAGGTGTTTTTTTGCAACTGCTGCTTCCATGCAGATGGAATTTGTGCGCTGAAAGATGTCTGAGTGACGAACTCGATCTTCCCAGGACAAGCCAAGGATCTTCTGCAGGCTCCGGATGTGGAAGGCCTCAAGGGTAGTTAAGTGCCGGCGGTATGTGGTCCATGTTTCTGCCCCATAGAGGAGAGTGGACAGACATACTGCGCTGTATACGGCAATCTTGGTTCCAATTCTCAGGTTACGGTTCATAAACACTCTGCTGCGTAAACGTCCAAACGATGATGAGGCTTTATTTATACGATTGTGTATTTCAATGTCAAGTGAGCAATTGGTGGACAAAGTGGAGCCAAGGTAAGTAAAACAATCCACTACATTTAGTGAAATGCCATTGATGTGAAGGCTGGGTGGTGTGGGAGTTCGCGACACAGGTTGGAACATGAGCTCTGTTTTTTTATGTTGATCTGGAGACCAAAAGACTGGTATAAGTTAGAAATGGTATTGAGAGCATGCTGCATAGATTCTGAGCTGTGAGCTAGTACAGCACAGTCATCAGCATACTGAAGTTCGCAGATGTGGCAGATATTTGTCTTTGTGTGGGCCTGGAGCCGTCTGATGTTGAAGAGGTTTCCATCGAGGCGGTATTCCACGCGGATGCCATCTTCATGTCGGATGCCTTTGTGAAATAGGCACGTGATGGCAGAAAGGAGGATATTAAAGCGTGCTGGAGCCAAGACACAGCCCTGCTTCACCCCAGCGTTCACCCCAAAGAGCTTTGACTGGAGCTCTCCGAAGAGTACTCTGGCTTGCATCCCGTCATGCAGCTGCTGGAGGATGCAAAGAAACTTGGGTGGAACCCCAAGTTTGGAGAGGTGCTTCCATAGCAACTCAGGGTTGACGGTGTCAAATGCTTTGTTGAGATCTATGAAGGCTATGTAGAGGTCCAGGTGATGTTCTCTGCTCTTCTCCATAAGCTGCCTTCATACAAAAATCATGTCTGTGGTGGATCTTGTCTTCCGGAAACCACACTGCGTTTCTGGAAGCACAGACTCTGAGAGATGCTTGATCAACCTACTGAGCATGATTTTGGACAGAATTTTCCCTGCGGTGGAGAGGAGAGAGATTCCTCTGCTATTCCCACACGCTGTTTTGTCCCCTTTCTTTTTGTAGATTACAATGATGTTGGCATCCTTCCAGTCCTGTGGGAGCTTCCCGTGTTCCCAGATTTTATAGATAAGGAGGTGCAGACGGCACGTGAGGAGATAACCTCCGTGTTTGTAAACTTCTGCAGGGATGCCATCAGGTCCAGCACTTTTGTTGTCCTTAAGGCTCATGATGGCTTGCCTGGTCTCTAAAAAGGACGGTGGGGTGTCGAGGCTCATGATTGGCGGCAGGTCTGGAAGATTGTCCAGAATTTTTGAGTTGACGGGGTTGGTGGTGTTGAGAAGGGTCTCGAAATGGTTTGCCCAGCGAGCAAGGATCTCATGGCGGTCCTTAAGGAGCACAGAGCCATCAGCAGATTGCACTGGAGAAAGTTTTTGCTTTCTAGGGCCGTACAGTTCTTGGATGGCATTGTAGAAACCCTGGGTGTTGTTACAGTCTGCCAGATATTGGATCTCATGTGCCTTCTGCAACCACCAGGTGTCCTCCATGACACGGAGTGCCCGCTGGGTTGCTGCCCTTGCTTCAGTAAATATTACTTTCCGGGTGTGAGATGTGGGAGAGGACAGAAGAGCTTTGTGGGCCTCATGTTTTGCTTTTAGAATGGACTGTATTTCATCCGAGTTTGAATCGAACCAATCCTGGTGTCTTCTCCTTGACTGTCCAAGCACTTCTGAGGCTGTGCTGTAAATAGCCTGACGCAGAGCTTGCCAGTCGACCGGTTCCTCTGGGATCTTGTTGAGTTTTTCGGCAAGGAGACGTTGAAGGTTGGCTTTGATGGTGGGGTTGGTCAGTGCTGTGCAGCAGAGCTTTCCGTTGGGAGCTGTCATTGGACGACGGGGATGTATGCGTATGAGGAGTTTGGATCTGACCATATGGTGGTCAGTTCAACACTCAGCTCCACGCATGGCACGGGTGATAAGGACATCCTGTATGTCCTTCTGACGGACAATCACATAGTCCAGGAGGTGCCAATGTTTGGAGCGGGGGTGCTGCCAAGTGGTCTTGAACCTGTCTTTCATTTGGAAGATGGTATTAGTAATGACCAGGTGATGCTCTGCACACAGGGAGAGTAGCCGAAGGCCATTGGTGTTCATCTTTCCCACTCCATGCTGGCCAATAACTTTATTCCATACGAGATGTTCCATGCCCACCCTCGCATTGAAATCTCCCATGATGAGGAGCTTATCCGTGGCCGGAGTTTTCTGCAGGATGGTGTCCAGAGCTCCGTAGAACTCGTCCTTGACAAAGTGGTTGGCATCCAGAGTTGGTGCGTAAGCACTGATGAGCGTAGCGAAGCGTCCCTTTGCCAAGGGAATGCGCCAGGTCATCAGCCTTTCATTGATGCCAATAGGGGATTCCGGAATGCATTGCAGCAGTTGGGACTTCACAGCAAAGCCAACTCCATGGATACGGCGGTTGCCTTCGGGACCCCTTTCCAGAAGAAGGTATACCCTGCACCAACCTCTGTCAGGGAGTCTTCTCCATGTAGTCTGGTCTCGCTGAAGGCTGCAATGTCGATGTTGTATCTTGCGAGCTCCATGGCTACAAGTGCTGTCCTCCGGTGGGGCCTCTCAGCGGGTTGAGCCAGGTCCAACAGCGTGCGGACATTCCACGAAGCAATGCTTAGTTTTTTTGTGATTCGTTTTTTGAAGTTTCGACCGCAGGAGGGATGCTCCGACAATTGCGGTTTACCGTCCGGAGTGTGGAGAGCAGACAATTTTTAGACCACTTTTTCTAGGTCCTTCCCCATCACAGGGGTGAGCAGTGTGGAGCTGCTCAGACACAATGGAAGCTGCCGAGGAGATGCGCTGCTCCATCCCGCATTATCAACGACCATCACTCCATTGTCGCCTGTGTGCATGGTTTGGCTAGGCACTTCCAGCCACATCCTTGGCCTGTGCCCACCGCCATTCCACATCGCCACAGGACTTTGGGTTTCCATGGGAGTGGGGGGGGGGGGGGATTGGGGCAAGAAGCTTGCGCAAAGGTAGAGATTAAGGTGAGTGTGTGGGTGCACAGTCCACACTTCCACCATCTTCGCTCTTACCAGATGAGTTTCTGGTGGCATGAGCATACTCATGACGACCATTTTCTGGCAGGAGTTGCAGGGGGCTGCCGGTAGTCCGGTTTGTTGGACTCCGCCTACGCCTACCCCCGGGTGCGGGTTTGGGATCACTCTTTGTCTGGCCTCTACCCCTCGACCTGTTCGGCTTGGGTGACCCTGCCAGGAGTGCAAGACTCCGGCCGACATAGCTCTCAGGGTCATTGAGGCGCGCAAAGTGCCTTACCACGATAAGGTGGTGATCCCAGTCGAGGCACACAGAACATGTGCACACGCACACACACACACACACACACACACACACACACACACACACACACACACACACACACACACACACACACACACACACACACACGTGGATTCACGCACACGCGGCTAATCATGCGTGCATGCGTATGACCTAAATATTAGAAGAGTATGATAATGCTCGAATATGATAATGCTCGATAAAATGATTTCTCGAAATGAACCACACAAGATTTAGAAAGCGACAGATCTGAAAAATGTGGATTTTTTTTTATACGTTATAACTTTGTGTATACATTATCAATAATATATGATTATTTTATATTGCAAAGTGGGGCTGGAGCTAATGATTAGTTAAAAATTATTTGTTCTGTCGAATATTAATGCATCTGCTCATGATTTGATTTCAATCCCTTTATCAAAAACATACGTTTCTCGTCTCAATTGCAGAAAATGCACAAACATCGTCGGATGTAATTGCTGCTTTGCTACATAACATGTCAGAAAATAGGCAAACATTGTTTTCCTGTTTTATTTTGATTCAACACAAACACAATCTTTACGCTTTGACAGAGACCAAAATCAGACTATATTTACCATTGAGAAGATGAAATTATAGATCTTGAAATGTTTTTAAAATGGTATCTAAATGATTCATTGATGACACTAGTCAACAATTATCAAAAAAAAAATCATCAGAGATGCCAGTACCGTACAAGTACTGGTCGATTTTTACATTTGGTACTTTTTTCCAGAATCTCCCTTGCTTTTTCTTTCTATCACATAATAATAACAACAATAATAATCTACTTTAATAATATATTCAGTAATATTTCTGAATTGTGGTCATTATCTGGACATCTGATGTGGCAAGTGAGATTCATTTATTAGGCTAGGGGTTATTTGTTTTATCTGTTTGAGGTGGTTACTTGATTCGTGTGGCAGTGGAAGAGCAGGTATCAAATCCATCCATTTGCACTCTGATCAGAATTAAATCCTGTAATACTGTTGCATGTACTGTCCCTTGAGAACTATGTGGGGATTGGGTCATGTGGTAGCAAATGAGTTCACCAAGCAAGTGGGTTCTTTCAGACATAACGTAAGATGCAAATCAATTTGAATGTCACTCAATTAACTTGCATGAATGGTGAGTGGGATTTTCTGCCTCGAGTCGATGCTTTACTTTGAGTATTTTAAGTCACCCCCGTTTTCCTTTTCCACCTTTGAGGTTTCTAACATCAAATATTTATGTGTTTTCCTGCAGCTTGCCATAATAGTGATTATTGTGACATATAGTGTCTCTGTGTAGGATTCTTCCCCCAAACCACAGGTTTCCTTGCTGTTGCCGTCATCTGCCACTTCACCGCACAGCTTCCTGCTAAAGCCAGACGCCACATTCATTTACCAAGATTCTGTCTTGTATTTCTGTGTGTGTGTCTCTCTCTCCTTCAAGCACTCCTATCTGGACAGGGAAACTTCTCTGATTCTGAGAAACATAGCAGGGAAACCTTCACACCTGCTGACCAAGGTGACCCCTCTCCCCACCTTCCATCCCTCACTTGCATGCTCACCTTATCCTTGTTTTGTCTATCTTGGCCTGTTTTTTAGATTATTTTCTTTTGCATGCAGTTTTTCCAGTCTTTTCCACTTTTCATTCCTCTCCTACGATTGCAAAAGGAATTGGGTGTGTGTGCATTTCGAAATTGAGACTTGCTGAAGTGCAATCACTCAAATTGTATCAACACATTCCAGTGTGAATGCTACAATACATGCCAAAATGAAAGCGCCAATAGATACCAAAGAAATAACATGCTCTTATTTACTATAATTTCCGGACTACAGAGTGCACCTGATAATAATAATCTTCTTATTCTTTTCCTTTCGGCTTTTCCCTTCAATAATAATAATAATAATAATAATAATAATAATAACATTTGATTCATAAGCGCCTTTCAAAACTCTGAAAGACACTTTACAGTCATAGGATACTTTGTCTGCGAGTGAGCAGCGGCAGTCACGCGCGCCAGTGTTCACTCGACCCAGAAGTATTGAACTGGTCATTAGTGGTTTTGTAGTTCAGAATTTGTTACAAAATTAATAGCCTCACCCTGTACATTTTTAAGGGAAACCCATTTGGTACATACACAAACTGCACCTGTCTATAAACCGTATGTGCCCAAATTGAAACATGAGATGTTTAGAAAGAAAGACTTGTTAACACTCACTAACAAGGCTTGTTACAAAAACATAGCAAGTAACTGAGAGCCGTCCTCATCTTCCTCCTCCTCAAAAGTTACTCTTCGCATACGGCCAGTTTTGGGAAACGATTTCTCCCCGCTGGTTATCCAAGCGTCGAGGGCCACTTTAAATGCACGATTCATGTGCGGAATTACCGTAGTTACATTAACTTGCGTCTTTATTGCCACATATATTCGCCGTGTCTAATTCTTACCTTTAGTGCTCGAGCGCCCCATGGCAGTTAGAAATAAATGCATAAATTGGCCGTATCGTTGTATAAACCGCAGGGTTAAAAACTTGTGACAAAAGTTGCGGCTTATAGTCCGGAAATTACGGTAAATTATGTGTAGCCATATATGGCAGAGGGTCAACCTCTGATATTTTCTACAACAATAAAAACATTACACAAACACCCCAAATATTTGACCCTTTCTGACAGAATTCTTCCATGTGATCATGGACTGAAATGCAGGATTATATTGCAATTCGTTGTGTGATTGTGCTTTAAGGAAGCCTTGAATGGAGTAAAATTTTTGTAAGAATGATTGTTACGTCAAATTTTTAATGACTTCTTGGAAACGAGGCCAGGTAAGTAAGCGTCACCGATTCTGTGTCTGTTATTGCCTTCAAGTCTTATTCAGAGACTGTTTGGATAAAACCAAAATAACCTCAAGATTTTAAACAACAAAACCTTAGGAAACCCTAAAAACATTCAGCTTTCGGGTGTGGGTTGAATTTAAACAGATCAGAATGCTTGGGGATCTGGTGGGACCATGCCTGTGAATTTAAACAAAAAAGGAAAGGATTACATTCATCCAAAAGTGTAAACACAACTCACTCTGCTTTTTACTGCATGTTCAGTTTCTCTTGCTGACATATTGTTGGCTTAAGCCATATTGAACAGAGCAACTTAAACCCATACCTTTTTTATTCACGATACTTTTCATGTCCGGTTTTATCGAAAAAGCAAAACAAGCTCCATTAAAGATGCAAACTGTGTTGAAGCATCAAACTGGGGTTCTCACTAAAGTTTTGATGTTACAAAATGTTGTTTTCATGTCATAACCTTGCAAGAATGAAGTTGTAAGAAGAGATTGAAGTCACTGGTGGAGGCCATACAGTGAAGTGTTAAAAGCGTAACGTTACAAGAAAGCAGTTATGACAGTACAGTCGAAAAAGTAATTTTAAGAAAAAGTAATTATTTAGGGGGGGGAAAAAAATATCCATCGGCCTGAATTGTGTAGCTGCAATTTTGATTTAGGAGTGAGCAAGTTGTAATCAGGGAGATGATTAGATGAGCGATGTGCTTGCTAACTCAGATCATTGCAGTTCATGAGATTAAGCTGCCCATGAATTGTTTTCGTTGAAAGTAGATTGAGATTTATGTTTTGCTCTGGGGGAACTGGCCTGTTCCCACTGGCTGTCCTGTTGTATTTCTGTCAACGTTTTTATCAGTATTCTATTGATACTTGTCTATGGCCTTGTTTTGAGCACGAGTGTCAGAGTCAAGGCTGGGGCCCAGATCTGGCCTGCCACATCATTTTATGTGGGCCGGGAAGGTAAATCAAGTATCAAAGTCAAAAAGTCAAAGTCAAAGTCAGCTTTATTGTCAAATATGCTAATATGTATGACATACAGCACAGTATGTAAGTATGTCAAGTTCCATGATTCTTCAGAAAGTCTGAACCAAAATTTCTAATTGTCATATGTAATCCACAATAACCATCAGTATTTTTTTGCATCTAATTTTAAAACTAAGAGCGCGAAAGACCGCTGGGAGAGCATTATAAGATGGACATAATAGGATGTGACGTAATAGGATGTGACATCGTGTAAAGGAAGGCAGGATATGACATATCAGGAAGTCCAAAACGTAAACAAACGATACAAAAATATGTTTGAAGATGTTCGTATAACGAATTACCCCAACAATGTGTTTTCCTTCTAATTTCACCATCAACACAAAGTTTTCAGACCAAACAAAGTACCGCAAAATGCATTGTGTGTCGCTTTCTCGGTCAGGGGCGTTCCCTCCGTGACGTGACGCCAGGAATCGTCACCAACTCAAACACAAAACTTGGGAGTCTTACAACGTAAAATATAGCTAAATTCTAGAGTGTATATACGTGCATCTGTTAAAGTTTCAGTGAAGTCCTCACAAATTCACCCAAAATGATTTTTGGTGTGTATTTTCATTTCACTCGGATACACACTTTTTACTCACTGTGTGTATTTATGTGTGTGTGTGTGTGTGTGTGTGTGTTAATGAGAGGAAAATGTTCATACCACAAAAAGTCAAACGATATTTCAACCAAATTCACTACAGGGGTGAGGACTTTGAATGTACCCATTCAGAAACCTCACTCCTACTGTTATTTCAGTTTCACGTCCACTTTTTATTTCTTTGTTTTTAAAGAAGTTGAAGTAGGACATGGGGTGACATTTAGTGTTAAAATGTAACACTAGTTCTCTAAACTTATTGTCACATCTCGTCGCTGCCCTGGGCGTGCCCCGCCCCTCCTGTCACCTCCTCCGCTGCTCCCTGGAGACGGCCCCTCCCATCATCACGCACCTGGGTTCCCACAGCTGGTTGTCATTCCCTTGATTGTGCCTTCTGACTATATTTACCGATCGCGCAATACCGTCTCCGTCGGAGTATTCTGAAAGCCACCCCTGCTACTTCCGTGCCGTCAGGTCTGCTGTCACCGATCTCTCTCACTCACCTCATCCTGCTGTCATTTTTTCATGCGTGCCTCAGTAAAGACTTTTGTTCACGAGTATCTGTCTCGCCGTGTATTTTGGATCCAACCTCCCCGCTTTCCTTTCGTCACTCGAGCCCTGCCCTCAAGCCTCAAGTGACGTGACATAATACTCCGACCACCTATGGATCCCGCCGGCGAAGACAGATTCCTCGCCACCCTGACCGTGCAAGCGGAGCGTTCGAGCCAGCTGGCCCGAGCCATCGCGGAAGTCAGCCAAATTACCACCATACTGGCTCAACGCTTCGAGGCGGCTGAGGCACGCATTTCCGCCCTCACAGCCAAGTCTTCCCCGCCCGTAAGTAGGCACGCTCTTCAACTACCTCTTCCCTCACGCTACGCAGGCGAAACCGGGAGCTGCGCTCAGTTTTTAATGCAGTGTACACTCGTGTTTGAGCAACATCCATACGCCTGCGTTAGCGATGAGGCGAAGGTAGCCTTCATCAGCAGCCTGCTCACGGGAGAAGCCGAGACATGGGTGCTGACTATCCGAGAGTCCCGACCGGAGCTGCGCACCTCGTACCCAGACTTCGTCGCCGAGTTACGCCGGGTTTTCCATCATCCGGTGACGGAGTCCGAAGCTGAGGGGAGACTACTGGACTGCGTCCAAGGGGCCCGTTCAGCCGTGGAATACTCCGTCGACTCCCGCATCCAGGCCGCTGGCAGCGGCTACAGCGACCGAGAGTTGAGGAGGGTGTTTCGTCGCGGATTGAACACCGATCTCAAGCACGAGTTGGCCACCCGCGACGCTGGCACCACCTTCGACGACCTGGTCGCCATAGTCATCGGCCTGGATCACCGTCTTCGGGAGCGACAGAGGGAGCAGCGCGGCCGGCGGCTCGACGAGCCCCGAAGCCGGTCCAGATCTACCACACCCGGCAGCGAGCACGTGCGGCGCCTGGAGGAATCCCTCGAACCCATGATCATAGGGGGAGGGAACGACCGCACTATCCCCGGGGCTCGTCGCACCCAAGGCCCCCAGCCAAAGACCTCAGGTCCACGCAAGTCCCCGTCAAAACGGCGACCACAGCGACCTCTGGAGGTCAAATCCACGACCCCCGTTACGCGGTTGGAGCTGGACAGCGAATTAATCGGCCCGTCCAGCTCCCAAACCGTGCGGGCCCTAGTGGACTCGGAGGCCGACGGGTGCATCATTGACCCCCAGCCGGCGGACTCGCTGGGCTGCCAGCTGATCGATCTCCATCCCCCGAAGGAGATCGTCGACCTGGACGGCAGACTGTTAGCCCGAGTCACCCACCTCACTGCCCCGCTAAAACTCCGGGTAGCGGGGAACCACGTCGAGCACCGCCAATTTTTAGTTATGCCCTGCCGGAATGCGCCGTTGGTATTGGGTCTCCCCTGGCTCAATACCCACGACCCGTCCATCTCCTGGGAGGGTCCCACCATTCAGGGCTGGAGCCCCTACTGCTACGCCAACTGCCTGCGGTCGGCTACGGCAGGGTGAGACCCCTCCCGCGGTGGCCATCTGCCTCAAGGGCTTGCCACATTGCTACCACGACCTGCGGGAGGTGTTCAGCAAAGACAACGCCCAATCCCTGCCACCCCACCGACCGTATGACTGTGCTATTGACTTGCAGCCAGGTGCTCCAGACTTTTCCACATCTCACAACCAGAACGGGAAGCCCTGAGCACTTACATAGACTCCTCCCTTGCGACGGGACTCATCCGGCCGTCACGGTCTCCGCTGGGCGCAGGGTTCTTCTTTATTGACAAGAGGGACGGAACCCTGCGTCCGTGTGTCGACTACCGGAGTCTGAACGACATCACCATCCGTAACAAATACCCCCTCCCCCTCATGGACTCAGCCTTCACGCCCCTTCAATCAGCAACCATTTTTTTCCAAATTAGACCTCCACAGTGCGTACCATTTGGTCCGCATCCGGGAGGGGGATGAATGGAAAACCGCATTTAAAACACCGTTAGGACATTTTGAGTATCTGGTGATGCCGTTCGGACTCACGAACGCGCCCGCCGTCTTCCAGAATTTGATCAATGATGTGCTCAGGGACTTCCTCAATGTTTTTGTTTATGTGGATGATATTCTCATTTTTTCTCGTTCCGCAGAGGAGCACGCAACACGTCCTCCGGGTCCTGGCGCGGCTCCTGCAAAACCGGCTCTACGTGAAGGCAGAGAAGTGCGAGTTCCATGTCCGCTCTCTGTCCTTCCTAGGGTTCGTTGTGGAGCAGGGGCAGCTCAGGGCCGACCCCACTAAAACTAAAGCGGTGGTGGAATGGCCGATCCCGAAGACGCGGAAACAGCTTCAGCGGTTTTTGGGGTTTGCCAACTTCTACCGCCGCTTCATACGCGGGTATAGTCAGAAGGCACTCCCCCTCACTAACCTCACGTCCACCAAGATTCCCTTCAGGTGGACGCCCGATGCTGAGGGGGCCTTCAACCGCCTCCGTCTAGCCTTCACCAATCCCCCTGTTCTGTGTCATCCCGACCCGGATCTCCCGTTCACGGTCGAGGTTGACGCATCCGAGTCCGGAGTAGGGGCCGTCCTGTCCCAGCGCTCTCCCACGGACCAGAAGCTACGCCCATGCGCCTTCTTCTCCCGCCGGCTCAGCCCCGCCGAGGCCAACTACGACGTCGGCAACCGGGAACTGCTGGCGGTCGTCCTGGCCCTGCAGGAATGCAGACACTGGCTTGAGGGAGCGAAACACCCCTTCACCGTCTTCACTGACCATAAGAACCTGGCGGCCATCCGGTCGGCCAAGAGACTAAACTCACGTCAGGCCCGATGGTCACTCTTCCTCACCCGTTTTAACTTTTCTCTCATCTACTGCCCAGGGTCACAGAATACCAAGCCCGATGCCCTATCCCGCATCAATGAGCCGGCAGAAAGGGAGGAGACCACCACCAACATCCTGCCGTCCCAGCGCATCCTGGGTGCCCTGAGGTCGGAGGTTGAGAGAAAAGTTCAGCAAGCCCAGAGGACGACCCCCATCCCCAGGGGCTGTCCTAAGGATCGCCTGTTCGTCCCCCCCCTCTTCGCACGGAGGTGCTCGTCTGGGGGCACACCTCCAAGATAGCCTGTCACCCGGGGGTCAACAGGACGATGCAACTCATCGCCCAACGGTTCTGGTGGCCGGGGTTCAGGAGGGACATCACCCTCTTCGTAAAGGCCTGCCCGACCTGCGCCCGTGGGAAAGCCTCCCACCAGCCCCCGGCAGGACTCCTCCAGCCGCTACCGGTGCCGTCCAGACCCTGGTCCCACATCTCCGTCGACTTCGTGACAGCCCCCCCCCCCCCCCCCCCGTGGCCAAGTCGGCCCACTTCGTCCCGTTAACCAGGTTGCCCTCCGCCATCGAGACGGCTCAACTCCTGGTTAACCACGTCGTCCGTCTCCACGGGATTCCGACGGACATCCTGTCGGACCGGGGACCGCAGTTCGTGTCCAAGGTATGGAAACGTTTCTGTCGGTCCCTAGGGGCGTCGGCGAGCCTGTCGTCTGGATACCATCCCCAGACCAACGGACAGACGGAGAGGAAGAACCAGGACCTGGAGGCGGCCCTCCGGTGCGTGTGCCTCCACAACCTGGCGTCGTGGGCCCTACACCTACCCTGGGTGGAGTACGCCCACAACTCCCTGGTCTCCGCAGCCACAGGTCGGTCCCCATTCCTGTCCGCCTGTGGCTATCAGCCTCCCTTGTTTCCCACCCAGGAGGGCCAGGTGGAGGTCCCGTCTATCGAACATCACATCAGACGGGCCCACCGAGTCTGGAAGGAGACCAGGGACGCCCTGACACGCACCGCATCCCGGAACCAGCGGGTGGCGGACCGTCATCGGAGACAGGCACCCAGCTACCAGGTCGGGCAGGAGGTGTGGCTGTCCACGAGGGACCTTCGGCTGGCAGGGTCTTCAGCCAAGCTGGGCCCACGCTTCACGGTTCCCTTCCCCATCGAGGCCATCCTCAGCCCGGTCTCGGTGAGGCTCCGGCTGCTACCCACCATGAGGATCCACCCCGTATTCCACGTTTCCCTCCTCAAGCCAGTAGAAACCAGCTCCTGAGCCCCCACGCCCACCCCACCCCACTTCCCCCCGTATGTTGGCCGACGGACCGTTCTACACCGTGCGGGAGATACTGGACTCCAGGCGCATGGGCAGAGGAGTGCAGTACCTGGTCGACTGGGAGTTCTATGGACCGGAGGAACGACAGTGGGTCTCACATGCCTGGATCCTCGACCGGTCTCTCATCCGGGCATTCCATGCGGCTCACCCTTCCAAACGTGGTGGGCCGCCAAGAGGCGTCCGTTGAGGGGGGGCACTGTCACATCTCGTCGCCGCCCTGGGCGCGCCCTGCCCCTCCTGTCACCTCCTCCGCTGGTCCCTGGAGACGGCCCCTCCCATCATCACACACCTGGGTTCCCACAGCTGGTTGTCATTCCCTTGATTGTGCCTTCCGACTATATTTACCGATCGCACAATACCGTCTCCGTCGGAGTATTCTGAAACCCACCCCTGCTACTTCCGTGCCGTCAGGTCTGCCGTCACCGATCTCTCTCACTCACCTCATCCTGCTGTCATTTTTTCATGCGTGCCTCAGTAAAGACTTTTGTTCACGAGTATCTGTCTTGCCGTGTATTTTGGATCCAACCTCCCCGCTTTCCTTTCGTCACTCGAGCCCTGCCCTCAAGCCTCAAGTGACGTGACACTTATCAGCAACAGTGGTCCTCACTCCCTATCTGGAGTCATCCGGTCCTCATAAAATCATTGAAACAGGAATGTGGGGTGTGTGTATGTGCTTGCGCGGGTGTGCGTATGAACGTGTGTGTGTGTGTCTGTGTGTGCGCGCGTGCACTTAAGTCGAGTGCATTGAGGCTCAATAATCCTCTTTGCAGCCGACAGGACTGATTGCTCTGGACCATCATAGGAAAGCAGGGGCACTCACATAGTACTACATTAGGCCAGCATCAACTGTCTCCTTTTGGCTTTTGAGCTTTGGCTGTCAACGCTTCTTCCACAGTATTTCCACAACCTTATCTCTAATCTTGTGCCTTACTTCACATCCTGTCATCACATTAACGTCGCTGTTCCAAGTTAGGGACATGCTTCCTCAGCGTTGATGGATCCCCCTCCCCTTTTTTAAGAGCCTGCGCTGTCTGCTGTCTGAGCCCCGCACCTTCAAATTCAATGAAGGCCATCAGATTAATGTTACTTTTTTAAAGTATATACAGAACAGCTGTTACAGACTTTAAAGTCAGCTTTATTGACCCAAAAACGTTTTTAGTGTCTCTTCCTCTGACAGTCATGAATCAGTGTTGGCTTGTATATTTCCATTTGGGTTGTGGATGTGATATTTCAACATTATATGCTCTGCGTAAAATGACTTGGGAATATTACCGTTCTCAGTTAGATTTAAAATGTTTTTCTTGCAAATTACATTTTTTTTCATCTCCGGCATCATTTCATTCTTTGGTGTGTGGTGCTACCTAATAATGTTCTAATTGAATTTCTGAAAGCATGGCAAGTGTCAACATTTGGGCATTGTCATAAATTTGTTTGTTTGTTTGTTTTATTCTGGATCTTGTCCATTTATGTTTCAAGTATATATATCATCTATTGGTCCTAGATTTCAGTGGGTATCCACTTTTTCAAAAATCCAAACGGTACTGGTTGGCTCAAAGGCTCAAAGTACCTGCATATACCACTGTTTATATGTCAGTACAGTGTGGCGCTGTACTGACATCGCACTTGCTCTCTCTCTCTCTCTCTCTCTCTCTCTCTCTCTCTCTCTCTCTCTCTCTCTCTCTCTCTCTCTCACTCTCTCTCTCTCTCTTTCACTCTCTGTCTCACTCTCTCTCATCTTGGTCTCCTCTCCCTCTATGACTCTCCCTCTGTCTCTCTCTCTCTATGCCAGGGGTGGGCAAACTTTTTGACTCACGGGCCACAATGGGTTCGCGCCAGGAGCATTTGGAGGGAGTGTTTGGGCCGGATATACTAAAGCAGGGGTGTCAAAGTCATTTTTTTGCCGCGGGCCACATTGTAGTTATGGTTTCCTCTCGAGGGCCGTTATGAATTTGGGGAACCATTAGAATGTTTAAATCCCTTCAAATATTACATATAGATCACACAGCAAATTAATTAATAACTCGTTTTCAAATCTGAAGTCAAGAATAATGACTTTTATTGTGGTTGACATCCAAAAATATGAAGATTTTAGCAATCATCATGGAATTTAACAAGTTTGATTTGCTTTCGCGGGCCGAAAAAAATGATGTGGCGGGCCGGATTTGGCCCACGGGCCTTGACTTTGACACTTGTGTACTAAAGCATTAAAGGACAACCGACGTCTCCGGACAAGTTGTGTCCATAATTTGTCAAATCGCTTCAAATGACTTCTACTGAGTGTATTTTACAAATATTCCACGGCATATAGCTATATTTTACGTTTTAAGACTCGCGCTGAATATTCCGGAAGTCTTGTTTTTGAGTTGGTGACGAGTCCTCACGTCACGTCACTGAAGGAACGCCCCTGACCGAGAAAGGACACACTGTAGCAGTCCTTTGATCACGTCAATGTATTTTGCGGTACTTTGTTTGGTCTGAACACTCCGTGTTGATAGCGAAATTTGCGATGGTGAATCCTTGTGGTTGTGACAAAAATGTTGAATGCCATTTCCACACAGAGCTTTGTCGCCATCTTCTGCCTTTTTTTGGGTGCGACATCCCCCCCCCCTGATGCCTCAAAATGACACGGAATAAATTATTTAATCGATTGCAAACATGTATGTTTTCCTCTTCAGAACTATTTGAATCATATTCATAACTGGATGAGTAACAAAAAAGCATCTTCTCCGAATCTGAAGCCATTGTTTTGATTCTCGAGCAAGGCAAGACGTCTTGGCGTGACACCACAAACCAGGGGGCGAGACCTTCTGAAACTGGCCACTTCCGTTTTTTTGCAGTTTCAGCACACTTTAAGTCATTTTGATTGGTGTTTTGCATTTGACTAAAAATATCATACTGGGTTTTGGGTATTTTAGATGCTATACAACGTTTTTCTGATGTCAGTTAGGAAACAAAAAAGTGATGTCTGTTGTCCTTTAAATGTAGTGTGTGCAAACTTCATAGCACAGTAAGGACACTACAACCCATTTTGGATTGGATTTGCAGTAGATAAATTTACATTTCACAGCGGCTAAGGGATGAAAGGGATGTTTTTTGATTGATTTATTAACAGTCTTTCAAATGTGAAAAATCGCCCTTATTAGTTCATACATTTGTCTCAAGGAATATGCAAGATATAGCATTTACATACTATTTTGCAGATACTGGGAGGAGGAAATGGAAATAGATTAAAATAACATACGCACCGTGATTTATCAAGATTGCGTCTGTTTCTAATAAGTTTCAATCGAAAGTGGAAAGTTAAAGAAATCAACATTTATTGAAAAATGGAATCACTTTCAACATTCAAAACATGTCACACAACGAAATACTCAAGCTCAATAATATCTACTTGTGTTAAAGTCCGCAAAATCATGGATGCATTATCCTTACCGCGCGCTCTACAAACTCGCCACGGACGCCCTCGCCATCACGCGCAAACAGTACACGTGTATCGTTGCCAAGCACACAGACATAGGCTACCGGCAGTTGAAATTTGCATACTCAACACAGCAGCCAATCAGAAGCCTGCTTCGTGCTTCGGACTTTCCCAAGCGTTATAAGTTCATGCATTTGCATGTCATTTTCCAAAGTAGATGCACAGAACCTCAGCCCCAGAAGAAAGATTCAAAATAAGCTAACAAAATTTGTGACGCTACAAAATGTAAACTTACATTATACCATGACTGTAAAGTGTACTTGAGAGTTATGAAAGGCGTTCAGTGGCTTGTAGGAGACAACGCAAGGCAAACATGCATTGTGCATTGTGATGCATTGTGCACCATGACGGCAAACGTCAACTGGAGCAAAATCTTCAGCCACGGATATTTGTTGTCCGCTAACTTTTTCAGACTTTCAGACACTGTTTTTACTATAATTTGGACAAGTTCGGCAGGCCGGATTAAAAAGCCGAATGGGCCGTATGTGGGCCGCAGGCCGTAGTACGCCCATGTCTGCTCTACGCCCTCCCCTCTCTGTCTCTCTCTCTCTCTCTCTCTCTCTCTCTCTCTCTCTCTCTCTCTCTCTCTCTCTCTCTCTCTCTCTCTCTCTCTCTCTCTCTCTCTCTCTCTCGCACACACACACACATTTTCATGCTGGACCACTTGTGCTGCATCTATGCAAATCGCGGCTCATGCACTGGACTTTGTGACTTCGAAGCACGGAAAGGGAATCTAAAGTGACTCTTTGATATAGGTCAAGTGTATATCCAAAGAGTGAAAATTGTGTGCATGAGAAGACCGCAATGGTTACAGTAATAGGAAGAAACTGCTCAACTAAATGAATGTATCCTCTTTGTCTGGTATGTTTTGGCTTTGTTTGTAATAGTAGACTTCTTCTTTTCCTTTCGGCTTTTCCCTTCAAGGGGTCACCACAGCGAATCAGTAACCTCCATCTTCAGAGGTATGATACGCATGTTTGTTTTGGCCCAGCTTTTACATCGGATGCCCTTCCTGACACAACCCTCTGTATTTCTCCGGGCTTGGGACCGGCACAAGAAGACTTATGTCCCTTTGTGGCTACAGAACAAGCAACTCGCTCAGTAAAAGGCTCCCAAACACAAAATGGTAATAGTAGACTGCAATCGGAATAATGTGCTTCAGCCAAACTGAAAAAAAAATACAAAATCACTACAGATGTAAAAACTTGCTAGTTAATCAATCAGAAAATAATTTCTCTTCCACATGAATTATTCAGTAATTTTAGTCACATAGTTACCAGTCATTGGTTTCAGCAAACAGCTTGTTGAATGTTTGTTGGCAAATGAAATCCCATTATTTTGGGGGGGGGGTATCCAATAAATGCCATCCTATTGTTCTTTGTGATATGTATTACGAATCGTGTTGTTTATTTTCACACGATTGACGATGCAAATTGACCGTGCTACATATGAACAATTTTACACATGTGATTACTACTTTAAACTTTACTATTTTTTTTTGTTTCCGAACTGACATCAGAAAAATGTTTTATAGTATCTAAAAAACCCAAAACATGCAGGCTGATATTTTCAGTCAAATGCAAAACACAGATAAAAATGGCTGAAAGTGTCCCAAAACTACTTCAAAATGACCTCGGAAATGACAAGTTTCAGAAGGTCCCGCCCCCTTTATTGTGACATCACGTAATATGCTTTGTTGTTACTCATCCAGTTATGAATATGATTCAAATAGTTCTGAAGAGGAAATCATAAATGTTTGCAATTGATTAAAGAAGTCCTTCTGTATCATTTTGAGGCGTCTGGACTTCAATGTAGCTCCCAGTATCAAATAGTAGTCTTGCAACACACGATTCACCATCGTGTTATTTATGTGTTTTCCTTCTAATTTCGCCATCAACACGGATCAACACGATGTTTTCAGACCAAACACAATGTTTTCAGACCAAACAAAGTACCCAAAATGCATTGTGTGTCGCTTTCTTGGTCAGGGGCGTTCCTGACGTGACGTGACGTCAGGAATCGTCACCAACTCGAAAACAAGACTTCCTGAATATTCAGCGCGAGTCTTAAAATGTAAAATATAGCGATATGCTGTGGAATCTTTGTAAAATACGCTCAGTAGAAGTCATTTGAAGTGATTTTAGAAATTATGGACACAACTTGTCTGGAGGCGTCGGTTGTCCTTTAAAGCAGTTACAGTACCGTAGTTTCCGGTGTATAAGCTGCACCCAAAAGCCTCATTTTCTTCAAGATGACCCTGCGCCTTATATTCTGGTGCGCCTTATATGTGAAGTACTGTATTTTCCCATGTATAAGGCGCACCCGAAAGCCTTGATTTTCTTCAAAAGATGACCCAGGGCCTTATATGTGAAGTAATATTGAGCCACAACAGGTCTCCCAACTACTCTCAGCAGCTATGACTCCATTTCCTGCTGTGGAAGTACTGCCTAAGCTCAACCTCTACTTGTATTGTATTGTACCCAAGTACAATACAATACAAGCTTCATTTATATAGTGCCAACAGCTTTTTGATAATGCTTACTGACCTTTTTTGACCTTGTGCTAGACACTCAATCAAAAAGAAAAAAATAACACTAAAAGTAAACTATAATAGATAATTAAAAAACGAAAGACTTTATACAAAAGCTAATGTAAATTAACTGGAAAAAAATGGGAAAACCGGAATCTAAAGTAGCAATGATAAAAAATAAACACCGCAGAAAATATATGTGTAATATGAACTATTTTTATCCTGTTTTTTAAAGAAGGCATAGACTTACTGTATTTTTTGTTGCACTGTTCATAGTCCAGTACTTTTTTTGCGTAGTGCTTGGTGTAAAACACAGGTGTCAAAGTCAAGGCCCGCGGGCCAAATCCGGCCCGCCACATCATTTTTTTTCGGCCCGCGAAAGCAAATCAAACTTATTAAATTCCATGATGATTGCTAAAATCTGAGCCAAATTTTTAGATTTTTGGATGTCAACCACAATAAAAGTCATTATTCTTGACTTCAGATTTGAAAACGAGTTATTCATTAATTTGCTGTGTGCTCTATATGTAATATTTGAAGGAATTTAAACATTCTAATGGGTTCCCCAAATTCATAACGGCCCTCGAGAGGAAACCATAACTACAATGTGGCCCGCGGCGAAAAATGACTTTGACACCCCTGGTGTAAAACGTTTGCCAAGCACTTTTGTAGAGAAATTATTGCCGTTTGGAATACACGTAACTACGTATACAAATGTGAGGATACGCAATTTGGATAATGCTTGCAGCAAACGCTGGGATTTTTTTAAACATTGCAACGGATGAAAGGCAGAGTAACCGTTGCCCCTCCTCTTGATGCAACTGCCACCGGCAATCCCCCTGCACTCTTCATCCCTCACGTTGACCCCTTTCGTCAGTCCCGGAGAGACGTGATAGGATAGGGTAGTTGCCGCTGCTTCTTTTTTCCCCCTGACCAGTTCTCAGTTTTATGAGCCGCGTCTTCAGCCAGCCGTCGTTCGTCCTCTTTTTTCCTCTCTTGTTCGATTGCTCGAACCGCGAGGCGCAGTTGAATTAGCCGACAGCTAACCCACAACCTGCTCCTTGTCATACGGACGTGTTTTGATCTCGTTTTCGGCTTCCAGATGTTGTCATCCTTTGTGTATACGGAACGTCTTTATGAGTTGACAGGTTGTTACAATTACTTGTTTGATTCAAAGCGACGTTATTAATCTTGTTTTTATCGTAAAGTGGGACGTCGTGTGACCGAAATTTCGAACATAGTCAGTTGGTATCAGCTTTTGTGATTGAATGCCGAGCAACCCAGAGCCCTCGACCAACATGCTGCCTCATAGTCCCTATTAATGTATTTATGAGATTGAGGATGGGGTTATCTGCCTCATAGTCCCTATTAATATATTTAGCATCTTGAGGATGGGGTTATCATGACAACCCTTGCACGCCTGTCATCTCGCTGGGCGACAGTGACTTGCGCTCATTTGGTAAAGTTAACTGACGTGGGTGGATATGTCACTACACAACATTGTGAAATGCACTGGGGTAAACAACTGGAGTACAGAGTTCTGGAAGTGTGTTTTTCAATTCCCCAGCATGATTGGATGGTAACACAGACACAGAATCGTTGACAAAAAAACTGATAAAACAATGACTTCCTGCTGGAAGAGTCAGGTAAAGTATGTTCCGCTAATTGTAGTCATTTCAGTTTGCACTAAAGACATGCATTTACAGTGTGTTTGTTGTGTGTTGTTGTGTATGTGCCTGTGTTTGTGTCCGCATGCAGGAGGAGCAGGCTGCAAAGCTGAAGGCGGACAACATTCGTGTCGCCCTGGAGAAGATAAAGGAGGCCCAAGTGAAAAAGGTAATGGTTTTTGTACCAGGTGTTCACAGCATCAATTACAATGGAATCATTTCTGCAATCCGTATTCTGCCTTTAAAAACATTGCAATGTTCTCCCAGAATTTGTGAGTGGGAAGGAGCAAGCCGCTCATCTCACTTAAACATTATTCCGTGGCAATGAAATAATGGAAGAGATCTATGTTTGTCAAAATAACGACCTTAAACATGTCACCATATGTCCTTGGTGCAAAGATGCCACAAAATGTCATACTAAAATTGTGCAAAAGCCATACTGAAATTGTATTTGCCTTAGCATTTAAAAACAACAAAATCTGAAATTTGAATTTGGGGATTCTAAACTGCATATATTCTAAGGTTCACTGCAATACATAGTTTTGAGATCCTTAAGTTTAGCTTATTATTAATCAAATGTTCTTTATGGTTACACTTTCAACCTTTTTTTAAACCTGCAACTATCATTTAGACTACCGTTTTTGTGTTTATGCATGAGGCTATGCGTGGTTGTTATATTTGTCCAGCCACCCAGGCTATGTGGGTCAGGTCAGTGATACTCCATAATGAATAGAATTTGTCAATAACACTGGGGTCGCACACGCACACACAGATACAACACTCAGCATAATAATCATTGGGAATGACATCACAATCCCACAGAGAGAGGAACAGCGATGATGGATTAACAGACAGGATTTCCGATGGACACACAAACAAAATGAAATTCTGCTACCTCTGTGTTCATTTGCATGCACGTCAGAAGTCAAGAATTATGACTTATTGTAGATTGACAACTTGGTTCGGATTATACCACGCATCATGGAACTGCTCCTTGATTAGGATACAAATGATGTGGGGAGCCACATCTTTCCCCCAGGCCTAGACATCTCTACCACTACAGCAAGGGTGTCAAACATCCGGCCCGTGTGCCGGAACCGGCCCCCAGAGAGGCTCGATCAGGCCCGCAGGATAATTCAAAAGTGGAAAAATGCACGAACGACATGGAATTCATATTTTTAATGACGTGCAATTCAAGGATTGTACACTAGGGGTCAGAGTGGTGCTGTTTCAATCAACGTAGAAGAAAACAGCTGTTTTTTTTTCAACCACAGTTTTTTTTTCAACCGCGGTTTCAACACCCTCATTAGCCAAAATGTCACTACCCAAACAGAGAAAAGTAGATAAGGATGTCCGGTTAAAACTTCGTTTGTCTTTCCTGGTTCGCGCATTGTCTGGAGTTCACTTGATAAAAATATCAGCAAGTACAATAGATGGTGAACAAAAAACTACTTTATTCTAATGAGACAGAGAAAGCACTTCTCGTCTCGGTGGGACGAAGACATGAGCACAAGAGACAAAAAGCAAGAGAGCAAAAGAGACCGAGCTCCCGCTCTGACAAGTTTTTAAACATACAGAGTGGCGATCTGTTGTCCAATCAGTTGCGAACAAGTCGACCTTTCCCGTCCAATCGGTTACGAACAACTCAGTGTTGGGCGGGTCTCAGATTGAAGTTGGAGCCGCTGCCTTTTCCTTCCAACGGCTATTGAACTAATAAGACTGATAGTTTTATTTAACTAAATTAGACTGAAATTAAACGTGCACAATTCATAATATATACTAAGCTAAACATGAAAAAACATATGTTTACTTAATCTAAACATGAAATAACGTAATATGTTTACTAATGTGCATAAACACTATCATTCCCTCCTGTTGTACATTTAAACATCAGTTCATACATTTCCAAAAGATTTCATGCATGCACGTCATACTAATTGCACAGGGAACCATTCTAATCTCATCTATCCAACGTCTAATATTATTTAATTTACCATGGAGAAGGCGAAAAACCTCTATCACAATTTTGCTGCTGTGATATATAACCTCTCCATTTTTGAGGGTTTTTAATGAGGAAAACTCCTTCTCGGCTCTCCGTTTTCTTTTTTTGCTTTTGTTCTTTGGAGCAACCACTCTCTGGCCATGGTGTACTATCCCTAGCTACAACACTGGGTCCCCTTCACGCATTTGTTGATACAAAACCTTTGCGTAATTCACCTGGGAATTAGTTATCATATTCATTAGCATTGTTCTTAAGCATGGAATAATACAACCAATGACTAAGAAAATAAGTACAATCACAATTGCGAATGGGATAAACATTCTGAGCAAAGTCTTATACCAAGAGCCCCCAAAGAGCCCGTCAAAGATCCACGGTTGATCAGGCCGGTGATCTCTGGCCATGGCATCTCTGATATCCCTGACAACAGACAGAGCATCAGTCATGTTTATGGAATTCGCTTCTTCGGGTATGTACGTACAACAAGTATCACCCACCATAGCACAGACGCCCCCTTGTGGCGCTGTCAAAAGGTCCAAAACCATTCTATTTTGCAGCACCATTTGTCTAATTGCTGCAATTTCAGTGTTTTGCATTTCATCTACTTCCAAACTGGCGTTTACAAACACTTGAAACCTGTAGTCAATTGTTTCAATTCGTAGCATGTTTTTAGCTACTCCAATTTGTGGAAAAAGAGCTAACATTACCTTACTTCCCGTGCTATGGTGTTTGAATTGTTCTGGAACATCAGTTCCCCAGATCGAATCGTGGGGCTTAAACGACACTCTTCTTTTCACATGATGGTGTGCTGGACGACTGGTAACGATGAAAGTATTGTCAGTCACAGTAACAGGTGCGCACATACCGTAGGCTTTCGGAGGAATAAAAGAATACACTTTCCAACCACATAACCACCAAAGATGTGAAGATACAGGTAAAATGGTGACATTGGTGTTTAACGGTAGCACGTATAAACATCTATTCTCATCTATAAAACCTAAATTTTGACCTGTACCGTACATTGCAACGCATACTGGTAATCGCAATCCGCTCTCGGTCATAACCTGATTTTCAGTTTCCAAAATGGTATCCAAACTTGGAACAATCTCTCCTCTCGAAGCATTGCGAAGAACTGGAAAATGTTGATCAGGTTTATGCGAAGATATTAACATATACGCAGCTCGAGCCATTTTATCTCCAAATACCTTTGAATGCACTCTTTGTTGCTTTACAGAATGTGGCATAAAAGAACAAACAAAGCAATTACTTTTCCTATTTTGTTTAGCAATTAATGTAGCATAACGATACCACGTGTTTGATAACAACGGATTCCAGTCATGTTTTTCTCCTGCAAATGGTTGATATAATGCGTCCATGACATCTGAATTTTGGGCTTTTTTGTCAGGTGTTTCCATCCAGGCTGTCGGTTTGATGTGTGGTTTGCGCTGGAAAGGCGATGTCACGACTGGTGTTGTCAAAGATGACAACATGCATATAGTTACGGGAAAACCAGTGTGATGTTCACGAAAATCAGGACAGAGTCTCAAGTCCATGCATCCTGCAACCTTGTGGGTTACGATAACGAGTTGGATATCTGTCATTGTGCCAGTTCCAGTTCCTAACCAGTTCCCTTGAGTTATCTTTCTGACAATTCGTTTTGCTTCTTGGGCACAGCTATTTTGAACCCATTTTGTTTTGGGCTCAGAATGGACCACAACTGAGTCCCAACCAGTGGTCCAAGTCTTCCCTGACTTGATACGAGCGTACCAAGAACCATGAGGGTAATCACTTCCAGTTTGTCGTGCTTCGTTCCTGAGGATGTTAAGAGGAAATGAGATGATTCCTGCATCTTGTAGTGGCAAGCAGGCTACAGGATGTGCCATGCTAGGGCACTTTTCTGTCATCGTTGGTTGCAATGGTGGAGTTTGGCAGGCTGATGGAATGGGAGGCTTTACGTGCGTCATCTGGATTGCCTCCACTAATTCATACAGCAAGATGATGTGGGCCAAACCCATGGCTATTGAGTGGTTTGGCTCCGTCTCTCTTCCACCTGCTCCGGATCTGGTTGGTGAACGATTTTGCAGTGGCTTTGATGCACCCAGGTGGACCTCTCGGCGATTTTGATGGCAGTTGGCGTTGTTATCAGCACGGTGAATGGCCCCTCCGACTTTGGTGCAGACCTTGATCAGCCTCTCTGTTCCTGCAAAGGGAACACAGGACTGCGGCAGTACACGTGCTGTGGACCTCTTTGTTGTTGTAAACATTTTTACACAACCATTTTGCCAACAAAGCGCCTGGATCTGAATTATTCTTTTAGAATAAAATGCAACTGGTCTCAGCTTTTGTCCATGCTTTTGTAACAGGACTGAAGTCATGTATTTGTCTTTGCAGTCAACTGTTTGAACAAAAGGTTTGTCATAGTCAGGTAAAGCTAAGACGCTAGTGTTTGCTATCAAATTTTTTAATTCTGTAAAGGCTTTACTGCCCTCTTCGGTCCACTGAATAGAGTCTTTCAGTGCCATTTCGTCTTGGTATATAAGTGTCAATAATGGTTGGGTAACTTGTGCATAATGCGGAATCCAAGTTCTGCAATAATTGCACAGTCCCAAAAACGTCATCATCTGTTTTTTCGTCTTAGGTCGAGGAACCTGCAAAATTGTCTGTTTTCTCTTAGTTGTCAACTCTCTTCCCTTTCTTGACAAAAGATGTCCTAAGAAAACTACTTCTTGTTGACAGAACTGCAATTTATCCAAAGAAGCTTTGTTACCTGTATTCGCTAAATATTGGAACAAAGCTATTGATACAGTCTTGTTCTCATCTTCAGTCGGTGAAGCAATTAAGATGTCGTCAACATACAAAAGAATCTGAGAAGATTCAGGATGTTTAAAATTAGCAATACACGAAGACATTTCCTGTGAAAAAATTGTAGGACTATCTGTAAACCCTTGTGGTAATCTTGTATATGTATATTTTTTTCCATTAAATGTAAATCCGAACCAATGACGTGAATTTTTGTGTAACGGAATGGAGAAAAAGGCATTGCTCAAATCAATCACTGTAAACCATTTTTTGTCAGGTTTTAAACTGTTCAATAATGTGTGCGGGTCTGGCACACACGGAGCACGTGATTGTATGGATTTATTTACCTGTCGTAAATCATGCACCATTCTCCAAACTCCAGATTCCACTTTTTTAACAGGAAATATCGGTGTATTACATTCACAAGTTGGGTCTTCAATCAAAATACCAGCTTTCACCATATCCCGTATTACAGGGGTGATGCCAATAATAGCGTCCTGTTTTAATGGATATTGTCTTGGTCGATAAGTCGTTTTAGGCAATACTTCAACTGGTTTCGCTGTTTTAAGTAAGCCCACATCAGTTTTTCCCGATGACCAAAGGGTGGCAGGGACGTCTGGAAAGTCCTCCGCCCCTAAAGTGGCCATCAGTCATAATTCTAGTGAATCGACCTTTACTGGGTCCCCCATAGCGTCAACTACGAAGGACTCCAGAAAATTCACTTTTTTGGGTTTATACCCTTCTTCTGTTGGTACTAAAGCTATTTGCAATTTTTGTAACAGGTCTCTCCCCAACAAATTTATAGGACACTCTCCACTCAAGACCATAGTGACCTTGTATGGAGTTAGTCCCTCATCTAAAATTTTTATTGGTTTGGAAATCGGTAACAATGTCACTTTCCCATCTGCAGATACCACAGAAATTTGTTGTCGACTCGGAGTGACACCTGGAATGGTGTCTCTTAACACTGATCTGCATGCACCACTATCGCAAAGGAATTTGACATCCTTTTTCCCGATTTTTAGCCAATAATAAGGTTTTTCGTTTTCCGGTAAGGTTAAGGCAAACACATTAGTCAAATCCAAGATTTCAACTGGTTTTATTGATTCCCATTTCTCACTGTTGTGATTGTTGTCATCAGTGTTGAAATGGGGTTCCTCGCGTCAATCTGAATGTTTTGTTTTATGTCCTTCACCATATCGCGTATTATATGGTGGAGGTCTGTAAGATTTCCCATGTTTCCTTTTCGGTATAGGTTTCTGTTGGGTTATTTTTTATCGTTCGCCCTTGGTTCATTGCTTCGACGGGTGTTGATGGAGATCGATGGTTAAATCATCAGGGAGCCAGGACTTGAACAGAAAGTTGATTTAATTTGGAGAGCACGGGCATTGTAGTGTCGCGGAGGAGGGAGCGCATGGAGAGAGAGAGAGAGGAACGGGCTGCAGGAGTATTTATGCGGTGCATAGCAATGACGCGACAGGATGTGACGTACTAAAAGTGCGACATCGTGTAAAGGAAGGCAGGATATGACATACGAGGAAGTTCAAAATGTAAACAAAGATTACAGAGCGATGTTTAGAGATGTTTGTATGGCGAATTACCCTAACATCTCCCCCCTGACGAACATTTTTAACATCGGTCGAGGTGAACAGAAAAGAAAATCATAATGGAAACATTCTCAAATCAAAGTCATGTCATTCTCTAGCTACAATAGTCAAATCTTCATGGGATCCTGGATGGTGATCACCAGGATGACGAGTAGGAACAAAATCGTTTGTAGCATTTGTCGCAAGCAGGCCCAAGGGTGTGGTACAGACGACGAGCTGGTGAATGGGAAAAGGTGCGTGATCTTCGGCTCCAGTTGTGCATCGGGAATCTTCTTGACGAACGTTGTGGTGTACTCGCGAGTCCAGACGAAGCTTGTAGCTGCTAAGACGGCTAGCAGCTCCGCAACCGGTCCATCCCACTTTGGCGTGGCCCACGTCATCTTCTTCATACCGCATCTCTGTCCTGTGGAGACTAAAAGAAGACTTGTGCCAGGTCACATGTCAAAGGGATGGTTTCATTCTGCACAGCACCCTTTCTTGGTGTTTTTTTCCCTATCAAAATCTGTCTCATCGTTTAGGCTCTATAATGCATTCTCTCACAGAAATGGCAGACATTGTTATTGTTAGATTTTAGTTGGTTAGTGTATGTTAGTTGTTAGTGAGTCTGCATTTCTGGAGGGCACCACTTTCTTGTGGGAATGATATTGCAGCTAACATCACTCAACACCAAAAGTGAAAATTTTGGCAATGATGATCTAGGCTATTGCCATTCCCCCCTGTTGAGACATGAAAAGTCTCAATTTGCCAATTGGGAACGTGTTTGCGCGGAACACGATCCCTCTTGGACATTGCACAGATCATCAATACGACCAGTCAGACCCTAGTTCGCTGACGAAGCCTCTTGGATAGGAGGCGAAACGTCCGAAACCTTCAAATTTGTACAGATGACGGCTGAAGAAACTTTCTCATCGATGGACCACTCCTGTACGACTGAGAGCTTACACAGACATCAATTTGCATAACTGCTTTTCAATCATTGGTAAAAAATTTGGAGTCCAAATTTTGGCATGTCTCTCAACACCTGCATGAGAACTAATTCATGTAGCGTGTACCACGGAATTTTTTTACATTGAGCACAGCTTCTTCTGCTGTTACTCCTTTTCTGGCACCCAAGCAAATCATCTCTGCAAAAAATGTGTTTTTGGTGGACATTTGCATGTCACCAAATTGTATGGGTGGAGGACAGCCTTCTACAATTTGCACAAGTTGACATGGTCGTCAACATTACGGCGATCTGTGTAAATGGTCATCTCGTACTCGCCTTTTGTCATTCAGTTGGAGGGCACCAGTTGACAGTCAGTTTCGCTTCTGCGTAGGACATCCATTCGTGCAACCCAGCTTCATCTGCGGCCACCCTGGCACGGATTCCGCAGGAGTCCTCCCCTTCTGAAGGATCTCTTTCTCTCAATTCTGAAAGAAGCTGGTTAGCGTGGAAGCCCTACACAATATATCTGATTTCGCCTGAATCTCTGGCTGACATCTGTGCCCACTGAACTCATTTGCCAATTTCATTCTTACCGGCGAGAAATTCCTTTAATGTGCACTGCAGTCAATTACTCCAATGTGCACTGCATCCAATTCATAATAATAATAATGATAATAATTCACAATCAAATCAATCTTGACAGGTTATCCTGCACTTTTAGTCGTAACTATAAACTACTTTTGAACTGACAAATGTCATCACTGTACGCAAAGGCAGCCAGAAGATAAATTAGCATCTGCATGCTGTCTTAATAAACGTTGGATTTCCTCCATTGCATCTCCAACATTGAATACTTTCGATGCAATCAAGCCTAATTGTAACGATTCGTTGCTCGCTAGATGGTTGGATGAGAAATATGTGCAATAAAAACTGTCATGCATTACGATAAATGCCACACATTACGCTTTTGGAAAACAAACTATTCTCAATATGGACTTTGTCATTGATCCCAAATCATCAGGTGGGTGTGCCAACTCTAGTTCTGCAGGTGCATCCCACCAGCCATTGCGGCCTCTCCTTTGTTGGGTCTCCTATGACAATTGGAGCAGAGATTAAACTTTGTTTCCAAAAACACCAAGAATGCAAATTCGGTTCGGATGATACTCCGGATGAAAATCACAGGATGGGTGGATGCAAATGGCTTGTGCACCCCACAGTTCATCAATTCATCCTGCAAATGGAACAATTTCTCAACCATCATCCCAGCTCTGTTTGCGAATTGTTGCTTTACACATCATCTGCACAAAAAGCATAATGAAAAAAGTTCAGTCATCAAATTTTGCAACTCCATCTTTTCCTTTTGAAATTAATTTCTCTGCTCAGAAACTAATAAAGGTGCATCCGATCAAATTCAATTTATCGTTTTTATGAATCAAATCATCTGCTCTTTGATTTCAGGGGATGACAACTGTCAGGTCAAAACCAGTGTAATGATCAGGTCACAATCATTATCTTAATAAATCTATAACTTTCCTTCTATAAAATGTCCAACAATATCAACTGGTGAATCTCTGTAAGGACTTAATCACCAGCAAATTTAGTTACATTTACCTTGCCAATTCCATCCAATTCAAGACAAATGTTCCTGTTATTCAGCCCAATTTACTGACCATTTTATTTACTTTTTCGAATTGAACCGTCGTTTACGAGCCAGCACAGTGGGGCCGCAGAATTTTCTCTGGGTCTTTTAAACCCCTCTTTGAAGCTCTGTGCTGACAAAAACCCGTGATAAGAGGCATCGTAAATAACTCTGGCTTGTTTCAAATGGCTTGAACAAGCTGTGTACAAGTTGGTTCAGCTGTTTGACAAACTAAACTCATAATTTTATAAAGTCACTCTTTGATTCTGTCATTTTATACAATTTCCATTTCATTTCGCATTTGCCCAAATCAGGATTTCAAAATGATTTGTCTTACATGGAAAAGGGCATGTAGCTTCAAAAGAGTGAATTAATCATAATCATTTATCATTGAATCTAGCACCATCTATCTTGCTGATTTCAGTTCAATTTGAGATAAACATCCTTATTTCCTCAATTGAACCGTGATAGAGGAAAAACTTGAGCAAAAACATACATGATTGTTATCGTAAGGAATGCAATGGTCTCACTGCTTAAACACCATCCCCCAGTTTTTGAGACACAGCAGGCCAGATCCCAGCAGTCATAAATAACTCCAAAACGCAAATGGCCAATGTTCAAATCGCTCTTGAGAACAATGTGGCACAATTTCAACGCTGATAATTTTACAAATTCACTGTAGTTCGGCTTATGTCTATTCATTTGTCCGCTGTCTTCATTTATTTGCTCACTCAGTCTAATTAATTATTTAATTCAGTTTTTTTGTTTCAAGTAGACGGCATTCATCAATAAGCTATGGAAAAAGAAACAGTGTTATGTCATTCATGAGGACGTCGAGCGGAGACGAAAGTCTCCTCGCTGCATGGTTGGACAGGTCTCCCGATGAGACAGGACAGCCCACTCCATGGCACCCGGTCGAGTCCTCTTGTGATGACAAGGGCGCCTCGGTTCTGTGGAGAAGAGAGGCCTCGCGGCAGAATCAAATTCGGCAGGAAGAATGTCTTTTATACACATGTTTGTGTATGTCAACGCAGCCCTTTATTAATTTTATTTTCGTTTATTAACTTGTTCGCGAATGAATCAATTTGCCGATCTCAGAATGTGGTTGTGAATTCACCCCCCATCCCCCTCTTACGGGTACAGAAAGAAGAATGGTTTGGTTTTCTTAGAAGTTTACACAACGCGCGCACATACACAACAATACATAAAAACACACAATGCATGCACAAAAAGACGAAAGACAAAACACGAAAAGGGAAGACAAGAACACACACACACAAGGACTGCTCCCCCTAACGCCCCCCCCCCCTCCTCCAGCCGACCACCCTCTGCCCCCTGGACAATGAAACTCCCTGGGAAACCCCGTAGCAATGGCTAGCATTGTTGACCATGTGCTAGTGTTGGTGAATGAATTGAAATTACGGTAATCCACAATATCGCCAGTCAACAAGCAGGCCTCGCCGAGGGAACGAACGACCCCTCGTCTCTTGTGGGTACAAGCAGAAGCGCACCAAAAGCTAGGAGCTTTTGTCTCTTGTCGACAACCATTCTAGCTGCAGCTATTTAAAACAATAAACCTCCGGAGTGAAATTTAAAAAATCTCTCAATTTCCCAATTTCACTTCCGGCCCTCGCGCACAGTGAATTCCAAAAATCCACCCCTTGTGAATATTATAATTAGAATTATTCTGGTCTTACAGTACGATAGCCAGGGCGCGGCAAACCAGACATATCTCGATAAATATTAGGATCGATCAGTCGCGTGTATTTTTCCATTAATACACCTTAGGCCCGACTTAATGTGACCCGCCTTGGCCCGATCATCAGAAATAGAACCCATAATTTGAACATGGGATATAATCAGATGATATCTTCCAATGAAGTCGCGTTACTAGCCTCGATATGTGGATTACACGCAAAGAAATCCTTCTGGCCACAAAGGATTCCACATTCGTTCACCCAACATAGCAGCATGCTAGCGGCACTCACCCGTGAAACTCAACCGTGTGGTCAGGTCAGAATGAAGAGGCGCTCCCATCACGCACCCCTCAAGCGCTTCGGACCCAACCGGCGCGGGTTTCTTGGCACCAGAATGTTGGGTTATTTTTTATCGTTCGCCCTTGGTTCATTGCTTCAACGGGTGTTGATGGAGATCGATGGTTAAATCATCAGGGAGCCAGGACTTGAACAGAAAGTTGATTTAATTTGGAGAGCACGGGCATTGTAGTGTCGCGGAGGAGGGAGCGCATGGAGAGAGAGAGAGAGAGAACGGGCTGCAGGAGTATTTATGCGGTGCATAGCAATGACGCGACAGGATGTGACGTACTAAAAGTGCGACATCGTGTAAAGGAAGGCAGGATATGACATACGAGGAAGTTCAAAATGTAAACAAAGATTACAGAGCGATGTTTAGAGATGTTTGTATGGCGAATTACCCTAACAGTTTCTTTTTGCAGTGGCGAGCAATATGCCCTACACTGCCACAATTGTAGCATCGATCATTGTGTGGCATCCGTCTCTTCATCCGATCCTGGTATAACACTTTCTCCATTATGTTACCCATGGTAGATGCCATCACATGTTCCATCGGCGAATCTGCACCATTTCCCCACTTTTTTCTCCCCACTTCTTGGGCGTGTATTGCCCACTCCATGAGATCAACCAACCTTCCAGTCCGGTGTTGGACATAATGTTTGCGAATGAAATCTCCAATTTCCGGCGTCAAATTCTGCAAAAATGTTTGCTTGAATTGGTTGACATATATGGAATTCTCATCAGCAGATTCAGGAATACAGCAGTGGTTTCGAAAAACATTTTCCAAGCGTCCCCGAAAAATGTTAATATCTTCCCCACGTAACTGTCTACAATTCTGAATCAAGCCAAAGTTTGGTGTTTTTTTCCATAATGTTCGGATGTTTTCACAAACCAATCTTCGTTGGGTTGTTGCTTCCTCGTACGACATGTTTGTTCCCATCGATGTTTTCCCAGTAAAGTCACCTTTCACCCGATTCCAATGGTGTCCCAAGCATCTCCTGAGAACCTTAAGTGTTTCTTGTCCATTCAACTGATAAGAAGCACATAATTCCTCAAAATTCTCAGTCCAACTTTCTGCATTTTCAACAACATCACCTAGTCCTTTACACGCCTCTGCAACATCACTGTCGCCCCATGGCCGATAAACCAAGATAGTTTGATCATGTATGCTTGAAGAATTAGGATTTGCTACCTGAATGAGTGGCAAAACGTCACAGTCGCTTCCATTATTCATTTCAATTCCATTCAACTCTTCAAACGGATACAATTGTCCAGAACAATTTGCTTTGCTCCTTGTACGCGAAGAGACACAATCAGCAGCAATCTGATTTTTAATATCAGGTTGTAATCCTCGTATTCCTCCAGTAGGGGTCATAAGCGCCCCATTCTGCTGGTCTGCCCAACAGACATTTGGAGTCATCACCGGGGGGCACCCAGGGGGGGGCCCACCCGCCCCACAGGGGTTGAACAAATGGCGTCCTCCCCTTTCTTCAGCCCTGCGGAGGAGGGGTAGAAGGAGGAGGGGGAAGAGAAGGAGTGGTAGGAGGGGGGTCGCGGCGCCTGCTCGGCGCAGCCCCCCGCCTCTTTTCCTCGCCTCCCGTGGGGGAGCTCTGGGGATTGAAACAATGGCTGCTTTCCATTTTCCACCAACTTTTCATTGGGACGTGCAACAGACGAAGCCACAGTTTCATCGTCAGAGCCCACTTTGGAAGACATTGCAACTATCGCTTTCTCCTCTTTTTTCATCCGTTTGGCTTCCATTTCTCTCTCTCTGATTTTTGCTTGCGCAATCCAAGCTTCGCAGGCAATTATCTCGGCACGTATCTTTCCAAGAGATTTTTTCATCGCGGATGCTTCCTGAAGTTTCAATCGAAACATGATTTCCTTCAAAGGCTGTAGTTGCAAAGCACCAGAGAACGTACTACAGTCCATCCACTTCTTGCAATAAAGTTCGCTACCTGGGAACTTTTTGGACATAAACTCTACGTCCCTATGAATTGGGGTCTTTTTAGAAAAAATAGCACCCATTTTCACGATTGCAACAACAAATTCCTTCTTTAACTATCACCAGAAAGGAAGCACACCTCGCGATGTTGATTCAAACCCAAGAACAAAGGGCGTGATTCGCGCCAATCCTCAGCCAGGATGCGCGTTCACGCACACACACAAGGAATGCTCTTACGCACACACGCACACACACACACACCAACGGCTCAAATGACTTCGCCCCCACCCTTTTTTCTCTCCGAGACAAAGAACTTTCTCTGTGCCACAATGCTAGCATAGACAAACCAAGTTAAGAATGTATTTTTGATCTTATTTCTTTCCTCTCGGCTCAGTACTATAGCAGCTGCCCTCAAACACTTCCGCTCTTCAGAATAAAAGCGGTCCACCACACAAACTGAATCCCAGCTATCACCACCTTGTGAACAATATTCTTTCGCTGGAAAACTTCCGATTCACAATTCGGCGTGTGGATATTTCGTGCACATTAATATGCACTCCTCCACCGGCATACGTATTCTCATTTGGCCACCTTGCCTAACGAAAATCGCTTCACACCGGTTCGTACGTGAGTCAAGAGGAATAGACCGTCTCTGGCCAAGAAGAGGTCTCACAATGCATTCAAACAATGGCTGCTAGCTAGCGCGCTACTTACTTAGTGAACTTTTGAATGCTGCCGTGTAGTCCTTCAGCCAGAACGCGAGGAGCCACAACGCCACCAGAAAGTTGTGATTCTTTCCGTCTCTCGCGCGGAGGATTGCACGAGCAGGCTTCAGTGAAGAACGAAAAAAAAATCTTCGTTTCTTCCGTAGGTCGAAGCCAATCAAAGAGCAGGTTCGACGCGCATCTCAAAGCGTGTCTCCCGTCAAAAATCATAAAACGGGTCAACCACCAGGAGCTTCTTTAGTTCCCGTCTCGCCTTGATTGGGTCGCCCAGTGTAGTCCTCACGCAAAGACTGGTTGACTGGCACGGGTTTCTTGGCACCAATTAATGTCCGGTTAAAACTTCGTTTGTCTTTCCTGGTTCGCGCATTGTCTGGAGTTCACTTGATAAAAATATCAGCAAGTACAATAGATGGTGAACAAAAAACTACTTTATTCTAATGAGACAGAGAAAGCACTTCTCGTCTCGGTGGGACGAAGACATGAGCACAAGAGACAAAAAGCAAGAGAGCAAAAGAGACCGAGCTCCCGCTCTGACAAGTTTTTAAACATACAGAGTGGCGATCTGTTGTCCAATCAGTTGCGAACAAGTCGACCTTTCCCGTCCAATCGGTTACGAACAACTCAGTGTTGGGCGGGTCTCAGATTGAAGTTGGAGCCGCTGCCTTTTCCTTCCAACGGCTATTGAACTAATAAGACTGATAGTTTTATTTAACTAAATTAGACTGAAATTAAACGTGCACAATTCATAATATATACTAAGCTAAACATGAAAAAACATATGTTTACTTAATCTAAACATGAAATAACGTAATATGTTTACTAATGTGCATAAACACTCTATCAAGGAGTGTAGCATTTTCAATGAAAAATGGACCATGTCATATTTTTTACAGAGATGCGTGGGAAACCTTTGTGCTTGGTGTGTTTTCAAGAAGTTTTGGTATTGAAGGAATATAGTATTCAACGCCATTACGAGACAGGATTACTGTGGAGTTTGAGAAACGTTTTCAGGTATTTGGTGAACTTGAGACAACATTTTCAGTTCTTTTGCTCACCTTTCACAGTTAAAGGACAACCGACGTCTCCGGACAAGTTGTGTCCATAATTTGTAAAATGGCTTCAGCTGAGCGTATTTTAATAAGATTCCACCGCATATAGCTATTTTTTTACGTTTTAAGACTCGCTCTGAATATTCAGGAAGTCTTGTTTTTGAGTTAGTGACGGGTCCGTACGTGACGTCACTAAAGGAACGCCCCTAACCGAAAAAAAGATACATTGTAGCATTCCTTCAATGTATTTTGCTGTACATGTTTGGTCTGAGAACCGTGTTGCACCCAAAAGCCGCCAGAAGAGGGCGTCCAAGCTCCATATAAGGAATTTATCAGCCTGTGGAAACGGAGGTGGCCACAGGAATTTGCCATTTTGTGCCTCTTTCTGGTCATCAATTTTCCCCCCCAATGTTGCCTCAAAATGGCATGGAATAAATTCTTTAATCGACTGCAAACATGTATGCTTTCCTCTTCAGAACTACAGTAAAGTCTCGTTATATCGATATTCAAGGGAGTCCGAAAAATATCGATATAACCGGGACTATCAATATATCCGATCCTGCGCCGAACTGCATTAAACAAAAGCCGCCAAAAGAGGGCAGCCAAGCGCCATATAAGAAACGGAGCTGGCCATTAGCTCCCTTTTTTTTGGCACATATAATTCTTTAATGATTGTAAACATGTATGCTTTAATCTTCAGAACTACAGTGTATTTGAAACATATTCATAACTGGATGTGTAACAAGAAAGCATATTATCCGAATCCGAAGCCATTGTTTGGATTCACAAGCAATGCAAGACGTCTTGGCGTGAAGTCATTTTTATTTGCATTTGAATAAAAAGTGACATCGGCTGTCCTTTAATACACAGTATGGAATGTTAATAATTTTCAAAATCATCGCGCTTCAGCAGACAAAACAAGAAACATTGTTGCAAAAAACGATTGCATTCATATACAGTACAGTGGGCATGTACATAACACAACAGGGAAACTGCAACGCTTACATCTTACTGTATTATGTATACAATTTAAAAAAGTCATCAATCTTCTTCTGCTTCCCATTTTTACCTTTTAACACAAACACTTCAATCTCGTCTGCTACACACGAGCTAGCGTCTGAAAATGAAAATGGCTCTGCTACACGGGTGCTGGGCACATAACCAAGTCACCTGACCAAGTCGACCAATGGCGCGACTGATGGTGTGACACGTGAAAGTCACATGGCCAAGTCGACCAATAGCGCGACCGATGGCGGCTCATGTGACCAAGTCGACCAATGGCGCGACCGATGGCGGCTCACGTAACAAGACACGTGACCAAGTTGACCAATGGCGCGACTGATATATCGATATAAACAACAAAAATGGCCGGCGGGGGATGAAAAGGAGCACCGTAATAACCGCATTATCGTAATAACCGGGTATCGTACTAAACGGTACTAATTATACATAAAAAGACTAGAAATGTGCAAGGGAAATGAAAATAGTATCGTAATAAGCGGTATTATCGATATAACCGATATCGATATAACGAGACTTTACTGTATTTGAATCATATTCATAACTGGATGTGTAACAAGAAAGCATATTCTCCGAATCTGAAGCCATTGTTTGGATTCTCCAGGAATGCAAAGACGTCTTGGTGTGACGTCACGAACTGGGGGTGGGACTTTCTGAAAATGCCCAATTCCCAGTTCAATGTTTTGCAGATTTTGGACACTAAGTCATTTGTATTGGTGTTTTGCATTTGAATTAAAATATCATACTGCGTTTTTGGGGTATTTTAGATGCTATAAAACATTTTTCTGATGTCAGTTAAGAAACAAAAAAGGGGAAAGGGGAGGTGCAGGAGTGTATACAGAGAAAGAGGTTAGCAAAGAAGAAGTGGGACACTGAGAGGACGGACGAGAGTAGACAGCAGTACAAGGAGATGCAGCGCATGGTTAAAGTAAAGGTGGCCAAACAAGAGGCTTATGATGACGTGTATGCTTAGCGAGACTGATCTTTACAGGCTGGCGAGACAGAGAGACAAAGATGGTAAGGACCTGCAGCAGGTTCGTGTGATTAAGGATAGAGATGGCAATGTATTAACAGTTGCCAGTAATGTGCTGGCAAGATGGAAAGAGTACTTGGAAAAATTGATGAATGAGGAAAATGAGAAGGAACAAAGAGTAGAAGACGTGATGTGGAGATATGCCCTGGAAAGGAGAGGAATGAAGATCAGTCGCAGCAAGACGGAATATGTGTGTGAATGAGAGGTATCGGGTCAAGTGTACGCTGGCGCGCTTTTGGCTGCCGCTGTTCGCCCGCAAACATTTTGGCTTCTTTTTGATTTTTACGATTCCTGTAACCACTGGAAATACTCGACAGTCACCAGAGGAACTTAGGTCCAACTCCAATCCGCTTTGGCTGTCGGATCGTCTCGTGATTCCGGTCGTCTATCCGGACCACGAACGAGAACACGGACGAGAACACGTACCATCTCCACCCACCTGTACCCGCTGTTGAGGGCTAACCTGGACGTTGCTGGTTGCTATCATGTCGCTCCTCCAACGACCCGTTGGACGGCTGCAGTATTCGGCGTCAGAGCTGCTTGAACTCCGCTCCCGGTGGACGAGCGTGCCACAGGCGATTTTCCGATTCCCGGAAATCGCTCGCCGCCCTTTCCGGAGGTATATCCACCGCGGATCACGTCGAGACTTTCACCTCGACGACTTCAAGGATATCACCTCCCTGTGGTCATCTTTCCGCCGGCCACACAGAGGTTACAGCCGCTCCGTGCAACACCGTGTGTTGGCTGGCCTGGCTAGGTCGGCCAATGCCCCTCAAAATGACACCACCAGCGTCACCTTCGGCCTCCTGAACATCCGCTCGCTTACGGGTAAGGGTTGTCTTATCCAAGACATCCTTAGTGACCGTAAGCTAGACTTCTTCTGCTTGAATGAGTCCTGGCAAACGGCGGGGGACTTTTCCGAGTTGAACGACACGACGCCACCTGGGTTTGTTTACCTCTCAAAACCCCGCCTCTCGGGCCGTGGAGGTGGTCTCGTGGTATTTTACCGCGAGATCTGGAAAGTCACTCAAGTACCAGTCCCGGAAACTCTCTCATTTGAATGCCTTGCGTGTCAAATTTCTGGTCCATCTCCCACAGTTATAGCCACTGTATATCGTCCCCCTAAACCACATCGTGACTTTTTAAAAGACTTCTCAGCTGTCCTCACACACCTCTCCACTCTGTCACCAAATAGTATTATCCTTGGGGACTTCAACATACACATTGACAATTCCACCCATCCCCTCACCAAAGACTTTATTTCCTCATTGGAGAGTTTTGGCTTACACCAATTCTCTGATTTCCCCACACATATAAAAGGGCATACCCTGGACTTAATATGCTGCTGTGGTTTTACCCCCGCCAACTGCACAGCAAACGAACTGCCTGTAACGGACCATTTCCTCGTCTCATTTAACGTTCCCATCACACTCTCTCTCTCCAAGCCACCGCGCATCATCACTTATCGGAACATCCAACACATTGACACTGTCACCCTCACTGCAATGGCTGCCAACCTCAATCCGGACTACAACTCCCCCCCCGATGAACTTGTTTCCCAATACAACACGGACCTTGCAAACATGCTCAACACCCTTGCTCCTGTAAAATCCCAGTCAGTCCAATTCACTCGATCCGCCCCTTGGTTCACCGCCCAACTCCGCTCCACCAAGGCGAAAACTCGGCAGCTGGAAAGACTTTACAGAAAGACCGGCCTCACCACCCACCAGGACATGTACACAGCTCACCTCACCCACTACAAGGACTCTATCACACGCACAAAATCAGAATACTATTCTGGACTGATTGATGCTAACAGTGGGAATCCACGGACTCTGTTTTCCCTATACAACAAAATCATTCAACCCCCTATCTCTCTCCCCCCACACTTTCACTCCTCAGACACCTGCAACGCACTACTTCTGTTTTTCACTGAAAAGATCAACAAGATCCACCTCTGTATCCCCCCCCTTCCCCAACCTTCCTACTCCCTATCAACTGCTGTCGTCTTTTGAACTCCCTCATCCCTCCTTACTTTCTGAACTCATCACCAAGTCCAAGAATTCCACCTGTCAACTTGATCCCCTCCCTACTGTCCTCATCAAATCTTGTCTACCCGCTCTCCTCCCTTTTATTTCAGCTATTATTCACTCCTCACTGTCCACTGGAATTGTTCCTGTCCCTCTCAAAACCGCAGCTGTAACGCCAATCCTGAAAAAACTTGGTTCAGATCCCAATGATTTCAATAACCTACGTCCAATTTCGCATCTTCCATTTATCGCAAAAATTCTCGAAAAAAAACGTCGCCTGTCAACTCCACTCTCACCTCACTCACAATAACCTCTACGAAAAATTCCAGTCTGGTTTCCGTCCCCGCCACAGCACTGAATCAGCCCTCATAAAAATCACGAACGACCTTCTCATAGCAGCAGATACCGGCTCCCTCTCTATTCTCATCCTTCTTGATCTATCTGCGGCCTTTGACACCATTTCTCACCCCATCCTGCTCAACCGACTCCACTCTAGGCGTGACACACACCCCACTTAGTTGGTTTCACTCCTACCTCACTGGCCGCTCACAGTTTATCCAAATTACCTCATTCACTTCACGGTCCTCCCCTGTGTCTTCTGGTGTGCCCCAAGGTTCTGTCCTGGGGCCCCTTCTCTGTATTATATACCTTCTTCCCCTTGGTGATATCTTCCGCAAATTTGGAATTCATTTTCACTGCTTCGCGGATGACACCCAGCTCTTCCTCTCCAGTAAACCCGACGCCTCTCTTCCACCTGCATCCCTTACACTGCCTCTCAGAAATCAAATCCTGGTTTTCTCATAACTTTCTCAAACTAAACAGCGAAAAAACTGAACTTCTCCTTGCCGGTACAAAATCCACCCTTCACAAAGCAAACAGTTTCTCTCTCACCATTGACAATTCTACCGTGTCCCCCACCCTTCAGGTTAAGAGCCTGGGTGTCATCCTTGATAGCACACTATCTTTTCACTCCCACATAAATAACATAACCCGGTCTGCATATTTTCACCTCCGCAATATCAATCGTCTCCGTCTGCTATCCTCGTCCACAGTCTCGTCACCTCCTGTATCGATTATTGTAATTCACTTCTTTTCGGGGTCAATCAAAAATGTCTCCATAAACTCCAACTAGTCCAAAATTCCTCAGCCCGGATCATCACAAAAACCCCCTCATTTCACCACATCACTCCTGTCCTCCAACAGCTCCAATGGCTCCGTGTTAAACTCCGTATTGAATTCAAGATACTTCTGTTTACATTTAAAGCCATCCATAACTTTGCCCCCCCCTATCTGTCTGACCTAATTCAAATCTCCGTTCCTTCTCGGGCCCTCAGATCCTCTTCCTCCCCCCACCTCTACACGCCCTCTGCCTGTCTCACAACGATGGGGTGCAGAGCTTTTAGCCGCCCCGCTCCTAAACTCTGGAACTCACTTCCACCCAACAGCCGCAACATTGACTCCCTTCCTACTTTCAAATCTCACCTGAAAACCCACCTGTTTAAACTTGCTTTCATTGTCTAATTTATTATCCTGTTTTATTATTTATTGTTTTATGCATGATTTTACTGTTTTGTGTGTTGTCTTTGTTGTAAAGTGTCCTTGAGTGTTCAGAAAGGCGCTTGTAAATTAAATGTATTATTATTATTATTATTATTATCCCAGTGCAAGAGTGATCCTACAGGGAGAAGAGATAAAGAAGGTGGAGGATTTTAAGTACTTGGGGTCAACTGTCCAGAGCAATGGAGAGTGTGGAAAAGAGGTGAAGAAGTATGTCCGGGCAGGCTGGAGCGGCTGGAGAAAAATGTCAGGTGTGATGTGTGATAGGAGGGTTTCAGCTAGGATGAAAGGAAAAGTGTATAAAACAGTGGTGAGACCAGCCGTGATGTTTGGACTGGAGACAGTGCCACTGAAGAAAAGACAGGAAGCAGAGCTCGAGGTAGTAGAGCTGAAGATGTTGAGGTTTTCTTTGGGAGTGACCAGGTTGGATAGGATCAGGAATGAGTACATTAGAGGGACAACTCACATTAGAGGCTTTGGAGAGAAAGTCAGAGAGGCCAGACTGAGATGGTTTGGACATGTCCAGAGGAGAGAGAGTGACTATATCGGGAGAAGGATGCTGAATCTTGAACTGCCAGGCAGGAGACCGAGAGGAAGACCGAAGAGGAGGTTTATGGATGTCGTCAAAGAGGACATGAAGGTAGCTGGTGTGAGAGAAGAGGATGCACAAAACCGGGAACGATGGAGGACAATGATTCGCTGTGGCGACCCCTGACGGGAAAAGCCGAAAGGAAAAGAAGAAGTTAAGAAACAAAAAAGTGACGTCGGTTGTCCTTTAAAGCTTCTGATCTACCGGTTGAAATCCAGTGAGAGATAATTGATTTGCAATGTGATGCAGATTTGAAGGGCAAATTTGCCTCCGTAGGTCTGAACAAATTTTATCAGTATCTACTACAAGGCTACCCCAAATTAACAGCCCTGGCTTACCTTTGTGAAGAAATCTTATCAGTAATGAATATCAATAAAACAAAACTGCGTTCAAAGCTCACAAACTAGCACTTAAATAAAATTCTGAAAGTGTCAGCTATTCAGGACATGACACCTGTTATTGATGCACTTGTACATGCCAAAAGATGCCAAATATCAGGAACAAAAACAATGGTTTGAAAATTCATTTCTTTATAAATCTAATTTAATCTTAAAGTGCATTACTATATTTTTTGATACCAATTTATTGTTAGTTTTGTGCCGTTGTAGAATCATTGGGATCAGTTGCAATGCATATATGTGAATGATAAAAGTAAATTGCATATTTGTCCATAAAACGGAATGTTGTGTAAAAGGAATGTTCATTAAATATTGTCATTTTCCTAATGTTCTTGTGCTTCTTTACACCAAAACGAATGAAAGACATGATATTTTGGTTATTTATAGCATGTATGGTATAATTTTAATGGTCCAGCCCACTTGACATCTACCGAGGCCATATGTGGCCCACGATGTGAAATGAGTTTGACACCTCTGCTCTACAGACTGTTTTAAATAAGATTATAACTTTCTCAACAAGTGTTGAAATACCTTTATCCAGGTAAAATGGAATAAAAGGAAAACATTTGACGATATTGGAGTATGACATTAAAGAAACTTGGGAAGGGTTTGACTTAATGGCACACATTTTATTCTACATGCAGCTCATCATACAGGAAAGCAGTTATGTGTCCTGGTCTGAGTTTGTCAAAACTGACCACTGTCACAAAGCAAAAAATGAAAGCACGTAAAAGGGACTCTTATATTCACATCAATGAAATGCATTGGTCTTGTTTGCACGCTGTCCTCATTTACTGGATCTCATGTTGACATGGCCACACAATTTGCTTGCTCAGCTGCATCATTCCAAGCTTGTGATGAGATTTCGCCCCTTGCGCCAATAGAGCTAAATAAGATAACGGATGAACTGAAATATACTGTCATAGAGAATTGTTTTTTATGTGTTTAATATTATAGGTATAAGTGATGATGAAAGTTCCTGCACATCCCTCTAAAGTTGTGCACCATGGCGACTTAACGCTTGCTAGGCAGAAATTCAGGGAATTCTGAGATTTCTACACTTGGGTAACACCTGTGAATCTCTTAGAGTAGGACATTTTCACACGATTCGGCCGACAAAAGATGGTTTTTACGCATGTGATTCACCGCCATGTTAAAGATTTGGAGTATAACAGGCTTGAATCAGATGTGTACATGTAAGTATCTGGCAGGAGTGATCTTAGCTTTCCTGATTCGTGATAACTCATATCTCCGCCTTTCTCACAACACTGTATAAGGAACCAGTCTTTAATTGTCTTAATTTGATTAGGCCCCGAGTGATTTTGTAACTTGATAGAAAATGTCTGTCTTCACAGTTGGTGATTCGTGTTCATTTGTCAGATGAGAGCTCAAAAACCATGATGGTGGATGAGAGGCAAACCGTCAGACAGGTACAACTCCTGTTGCAATCCCTCCTCTGAGTAATTGACATAAAGCCTTAATGTGAGTTCAAACCTAGTTCTAATGCAATTGGAACATTGCATTGAATAGGCATAAAAACAGCGCAAACATTTAGGAATCATATTCAACCTATATTTAATTGAATACTTTATTTTCCGGTGTATAAGGCACACCCAAAAGCCTTAATTTTCTACAAAAGATGGCCCTGCGCCTTGTATGCAGGTGCGTCTTATATGTGCAGTAATATTGAGCCACAACAGGTCTCACTACTGTGAGCAGCCACTAACTTCATTTATCCCTATAGAAGAAATGGTGCGGAACCCCAGCGGTACTGTAGCGCATTATAATGTGGTGTGCCTTATATTTGCAAAACATTTATGTATTTATATATTATATGTAGAAAACCTTTTTAGTTCAATGAAGGTGCCTCTTATAGTCCGGTGCGCCTTATATATGGAAAAGGTTTAAAAATACACCATTGGGGGTAAGCCTTATACACTCCAGTGCGCCTTATCCACAAGAATATACGGTACACCTCAAAGACAATACAGTAAAGTCTCGTTATATCGATATTCAAGGGAGTCCGAAAAAATATCGATATAACCGGGACTATCGATATATCCGACCCTGTTTGCATGTAATTTTCTCTGTGCGTGCATAGAAATAGTATCGATATAACCGGGACTATCGATATATCCGATATCGATATAATGAGACTTTACTGTATATATGTTTAAACTTATAAATGTGATTGTATTTAGCAAGTAATTATCCAAGAATGTAATGGCTTCAACACGCTTCATCAAAAGCTAAGAGAAGTGTCAAAAGGCTGCGAAAGTTGAGGATGCTCATCTAACACTTAATTGAAACATCCTTCAGATGAACAGGCTAACTTGGAAAAGGTGGGTGACATGAGTGGATATAAAATGATCTTCCCTGAATTCGCGCACAGATGGGGTGTGCCACCTCTTTGTAAGCAAATAAGAAAATAGTCGATAGTTTCCTCAATGGATTTCATGATCAATGGTCCAGAATATCCTGACATTTTTCAAATAATTGCTGCATGTAAGCGGAAAGCCCGAAAAAAAAAAAAAAAAAAAAAAAAAAAAAAAAAAAACATTAAATGCCTTGACCTCCCAGCCATCAGATGGCACTGCATCAGTGTTGAATGGTTCTCTCCACGTGGGCTCGAGAACATTTCAAAAAATCAATGTCAATAAATACAGTTCAATACTACATCCACAAAGTGCCACTTCAAACTTTTTGATGCAATGCAAAAAGAAATTTATCGACAACGGCAAGAAACACCGCTGACTTCTCTGTGGCTGAGCTCAACTAACATGAACAGATGTAAAGTAGAAAAAGTGTTTTGTTAGAAAATAAATTGGCACCTGACAAAGCATCTTATCCCCCATTTCAAATTCCTTTTGGAAATTGTGAATGTTTATTCAAAAGGTGTCAAATTACTGTGTTAATTGTGATTAATTAACTGCAGTTGTGATTGGGGTGTTTTTATAATTGCATTAATCTATTTTAATCTTTACCTTTTTTCTATATGTGGGGTGACCTATTTCTAATATGCCTTTTTGTGTTCAAATTGTTGTGGTTGGGGAAACAACTGTCAATCACAACCTGAAGTGCACATTGATTGGCTGCCATCATGTTTGGGCTTATTTAGCACAAACAGATTGGCTCTCATTGGAGTTGGGCTGGCTAAGTAAGCAATGGTGAGGAGATGAGTGTTGAGAACGGAAGAGCATGTTAGAGTTCTCAGTCCAATTAATGTAAAACTGACTTTCGATAAATGCCCTGATGGCACTATTGATAAAGGTAGAGTGCCTAATTTCTAAGGAGTTTGCTTACCACTGAAGCTGCTCAAATTTAGCTTACCATATCAATGCAAAGCACCCTGTTGCGAGTGCAGGCACAGCTAACGTTAGCACACAGTATCTTTTTAGTAACCCTCAAAAATAATTAAAATGTGATCATGGAGACGCAGACTGTTGCAAGAATTGGAAATAATTCCACCTACAAAGTTTCAACAATTTGTCGTCAATTACAAAACATGTTATTGAATGTTGTAAAACGAAACATGATGCAACAGTAGGAAACACAAGTGTCCCAATTTTGGGGGAATTTGTTGCAGCCATAAAACTTAAATTTAAATATTATTTCCGGCAAACTATAAAGAGTATCAGTTTTAACATAAAATACAGTAAAGTCTCGTTATATCGATATCGGATATATCGATAGTCCCGGTTATATCGATACTATTTCTATGCACGCACGGAGAAAATTACATGCAAACAGGGTCGGATATATCGATAGTCCCGGTTATATCGATATTTTTTCGGACTCCCTTGAATATCGATATAACGAGACTTTACTGTATATTGTCTTTGTATTGATCACTGTCACAACAAATGCTACAATGTCATTGAAATTGGGTTTCTATTTTGACCTGTTCTATGATAATAATCTGTTAAATTATGTATTTATATTTTTTATATTGGAATTTTATTAGTCATGTCATCTGAATAAGTGGAAAATACCATGTGTCTCAGGTTCTGGACAGTTTACTGGAGAAGTCCCATTGTGGCTATAGTCCAGACTGGTCGCTGGTGGAAACCATTAATGAACTGCAAATGGGTAATAAAACGCACCCAAACCACCACATTCTGATTTTTGTCTTCTTAATCCACAGCTAAATACGTTGTTCCAAAATCTATCCATTAACATATGTTGGGTTAATTTTAACATGTTCAATTTTGGTATTTAATCACCTTTTTGATGTCAGCATTGGGCTTAATTGTCATCCGCAATGTTGATAACAAATTATCTCACATGAGTTGGACAACCAATAATGAGCTGAACTTTTAATTGTGAGTGGATTGTTTTTTTTCCCTTCTGATTGAAAAGAGCTTTTAATGCTAGTGTATGATATGCATCTGTAATATATTTGATTGGATTGGATTTGCCTTTATTAGTCTTGCAGTGGAGAAATTTACATTTCACAGCAGCAAAGTTATGAAAGAAATGAAAGTAGAAAAGCAAAACACAGGAGCTGCTGGAAAGGCAGCCACTCTCGCGGTGCCGTCTTGAAGTCAAAAGAACAAAAAAAACTAACAAATAACATGACAACACAAAGACAGAGAGACATTCGAAAGCACTTTCTGTACCCTCTTTGTTACATAAAGCAGTTCCAGATGAAAGAGGAGAGGATCAAAGGGTCTCACCACCAGTGGATCAGGGACATCATGGTGGATGTGCATGTCGACTACAAGCTAAATGTTGAAAGCAAACATGCAGCTGTAGCATACATTGACGAAAAGCGATAGACTCACATCTCCTGTCCCCCATAAATCAGCTTCAATTCCATCCCGCGACAGTTCCATATACGCATCAGCGCTCTGCGCTGACGCTCCTTCCTTCTTATCGCGGGCTCCTCAAGCCATGTATCCATCCAGCCGCAGACTGTCCAACAGCACCGACCTTCCACTGAACAAAGCGGGGCTGTGAAGATGCTGCCCATTACAGGCGCAAAAAAGCACAATGGCCCCAGAGCTGTCCAGCGATGGCAGTCGAATGGCACCGACATTCCTCCCATTCAAAATCAGTACTGGCATATCCATGCTGCCGAAAAGGCGCAACCGCTCAGCACAGTCTCCTCCTTGATGAATGTCGTGGTCAAAAATGCTGAAAAACAATCCGTATCCGTTCCACACGACGCACGACAACACAAAGTGACAAAAGAAAACACAAAAACAAGACAAAAACAACAAAAAAAGCAAGGCTCATCAGAGCACTTGCTGACGGCTGCCTACTCGGACGCCATCTTGGAATCCTTGGATTAGCCTTTATTAATCTTGCAGTGGAGAAATTTGCATTTCACAGCAGCAAAGTTATGAATGTCAGGAAAGGAAAGGAAGAAGTAGAAAAATTCAGCCACTCTCGCGGAGCCATCTTGAAGTAAAAAAAACAACTAAATAACAATGTGACACAACACAAAAGACAGTCATTCACCCATCCATTTTCCGTGCCGCTTATTACTCATTAGGGTTGCAGGGGGTGCTGGAGCCTATCCCAGCCGTCTTTGGGCACTAGGCAGGGGACACCCTGAATTGGTTGCCAGCCAATCGCAGGGCACCCAAAGACAGACAACTGTCACTCTCACACTGAGGGACAATTTGGAGTGTTCAATCTGCCTGCCATGCATGTTTTTGGAATGTGGGAGCAAACCGGAGGACCCGGAGAAAACCCATGCCTGGAGAACATGCAAGCTCTACACAGGGAGGCTGGAGCGGGACGCGAACCGGCAAACTGCACTGTGAAGTCGGCGTGCTAACCACTCGACTACCGGGCCGCCCAAACTGTTTCATGTTTACATTTTTAATTACCATTCAAAAGTGACTTGCCTTCTCTCCTTTTGGCCCTGTGGTGTGTTCTCTAACTTCTCTTATATAAACCTCAACAAAAAAACAGAATACCAGGCCCTACACACAGTCACAGTAGTGACAAACTCTTTAGTACTCACAGTACCCAAAAAAAGGCAGAAGAGGGCGACAAAGCTCCGTGTAAATTGTCTCCTGGGACGTTTTGTAAGCGAACAGCAAATCCACTGTAGAAGTCCTGGCGCAACACACGACTCACCATCGCGTTATTTATGTTTTCCTTCTAATTTCGCCATCAACACGGATTAACACGAGGTTTTCAGACCAAACAAAGTACCGCAAATGCATTGAGGTGATGCAAGGTATGTACTTAATCGGTGAGTGTCGTTCCTTCAGTGATGTAGGGTGAGGGAGGACTTGTCACCAACTCAAAAACAAGACTTCCGGAAATTTTAGCGCGAGTCTTAAAACGTAAAATATAGCTATATGCGGTGGAATCTTTGTAAAATACGCTCAGTAGAAGTCATTTGAAGCAATTTTACAAATTATGGACACAACATGTCCGGAGACGTCGGTTGTCCTTTCAGTCTAATTTGGACAAGTAAAAATAAAATTTTAAGAATGTTATGGAAAGTCATATTTTTCGAGACAAAAGTTCTGCAAGAACACTTATGGGGGGAGGTGTGAAGTTGTGTCGATCCTTTTCAATTTATATTTAAAAATGTTGGAAACTATTTTATAAAAAACTGCAAGAGGGAATACTCCAAAAAGTAAATTCTCAACATACAATTGCAAAGAATTTGGGAAACCTGCCAGTTTCTTCACTCGAGTGGCAATCCCCCCCCAAAAAAAATCACTTAATGTGTGGAATGTAAATCTGTGGTCCCCAAACTCTATTCCAGTGAAACAGCTTTAAACGTAACACTGCTTGATCATACCACAAGAATTGATTTATGTTTTATTCATTAAATGAGTCGAGTGATCTTTTATTTTGAAATGACCGCATTCTCCTCTCGAGTACATCTCATTTCGTGCCCAAATTTAATCCAGCTAGCAAAGGTTCCATATGAGTACACATTGGATTCACGTTTGTTATTATTGCTCCCCAACCACCGATCCATGGTTAAATTATCCAACGTTGACCGGTCCGCAGTCACAAAAAGGTTGGGGACCACTGGTGTAATTTTACATCAACACATGAGATAAGGAACATGTCAGAATACCATTGTCAATTAACTGTTTGTCAATACATTTATAAATGCAATTTAGCACAATCTGTGTACCATCTCAAGCAAAAGCCACCAGAAACATTGCAGGCTTCTCAAGACCTGAGTTTATCTAGGTAGAAAAGTCCACTTTTCAAATTACTATTTTTTTAGATCTTGGGTGTCAATTGATGATCGAGCCAATCAGATCAGCCTCATGGCGACTATAATATTCATTTTTGTATGTTGAAGAACGCGTCTTTGAGGATCACGAGAACCTGGTGGAGAACCTGCTAAATTGGACCAGGGACAGCCAGAACCGTATCATGTTCACTGAACGCATTGAGAAGTATGCACTGTTCAAGAACCCACAGGTAATTCGCCCTGTTGACTTCCCACAACTACCCCCCCACCCACCCCCACCCCCCACACACACACACACAAATAAAGGCAAATAAAATCAAACATGCACTGTGCATGTCTAAATAGCTGTGACCCTTGTAGAAGTGTCCTTATCTATCAGATTTGTATTGACTTTTTGTGATGCAGAATTATTTGTTGGGGCGGAAGGAGACGTGTGAGATGGCTGAGCGGAACAAAGAAGCTCTGTTAGAGGTTAGTTGACTTTCCATGCAGCTGCATCCCTAAATGCATCTTGAACATTCACAAACAAACAAATCATTTAACAAAGACTGGTGTGAAAAAGCCTTAACAGCTCTGGTGATCTCTTGCTTGCTGACCATTTCCTGTTTTGTGTCTGTGTCAGGAGTGTTTTGGTGGCAGCTCAGTGTCAGTCCCAGAGATGGAGGGTGTACTGTGGTTGAAAGAAGATGGGAAAAAGTCCTGGAAGAAACGCTACTTCCTACTTAGAGCTTCTGGAATCTACTACGTCCCCAAAGGCAAAGCCAAGGTGTGTGTGGATATGTGTGTTGCGTTTGTTCATGTGAAATAATGAAAAGTGTTACAAACGAAACTAAAATGAGGAATTTGTATTTGTTTGAGCAGGCGTCCAGAGACCTGGTGTGTTTTCTCCAGTTGGACCATGTGAACGTCTATCACGGCCAAGATTACAAGAGCAAGTACAAGGCTCCGACTGACTTCTGCATGGTGCTCAAGGTAACAAAATCCATCGGACTTGATGACAGTATGGTCAGTATGGTGGCTTCTTGTAAATTATCACATTTGGTGAAAACCCTCGAGATCAGTGCTTTTCAATCTTTTTCGAGCCATTGCACATTTCTTGAACCAAAATCCTGTGGCCCACCAAATATGAGAAGCGTTGTTTTTATCATTGAAAAATAACGCTATATTATAATGCATTCAATAGGAATCAAATCAACATATATCCACTATTTGGTGCATTCATTTTAATGGCAAGCAAAACACTTTATACAACTTTTACAACTTGCCTCTCCCGGCCGTTCTCCACCCGCTGTCGTTCTCTAATCACGGACACGGGGCATTTATACGGTTCGCGATCACCTCGCCAATGCCGGATGATTGACTCAACTCGCCACCGTACCTGGACTCTTCCTTCGATGCGCGAGTGTATCCGGTCCGAGGTATTTTCCCTGCGTCCCGTAAATTTATGTCATCTTCCGGGATTGTGTAATTTTGCACCCTCGTGTGCCATTTGCTTTTTGGCGTAGTAAGCGGGTCGGATCACCCCCTGCCTTCTTACTCGCTGTGTTTTCTTTTATTTGTGAATAAACATCCTGCTTGGGTAGTACGTGTCTGCTTTGGGATCCCAAACGGATGACTCGGCTACAGGATGTTCTTTTCTCTTAAAATATCTATCCAATGACACTTGCTCTCACTCCCACAGTCACATCACTAGATTTCACAGCCTCCTTATTCTTTAATATCGTACTGATCGTAGATTTCGCCATGCTGTATTCCCTCGCCAGACACTCGCACACCTCCTTCATATTTTGCGATTATTTCTTTCTTAAATGCAATAGTTGTACACACTACTTTTCTTTTGTCACTTTAAGCAGCACTTACTTTGGAGGCATGATTAGAGGATAAAACTCTTCGTACACCTATATTAAACGCTAGAGCAAAACGCAGCACGTCCGCTAGCGACAACAGTTGGTCACGAACAGAGCGATACACCCGTGCGCCGCTCAGCTCCCCACCCTCGCGTACGCACTCACGCATTGTATTGCCGTTCGAACATCAATCGGTGTTCGAACGCCGAAGCAAGAATATCTCGAATATTTTGTTCGAACATCGATTTGTTCGAACATCGATTTGTTCGAACAGTGAGGCGTTCGAGAACCGAGGTACCACTGTATGTATATGTGTGTGTGTGTGTGTGTGTGTGTGTGTGTGTGTGTGTGTGTGTGTGTGTGTGTGTGTGTGTGTGTGTGTGTGTGTATATATATATATATATATATATATATATATATATATATATATATATATATATATATTAGTAAAGTCACGTTATATCGATATTCTCGGGAGTCGGAAAAAATGTTGATATAACCGTACTATCGATATATCTGATCCTGTGCCGAACTGCAATAAAGAGGGGGGGGATACGTAAATCGGGGATCTTTGGTATCAGAATCAGAATCATCTTTATTGCCAAGTATGTAGAACACACAAGGAATTTGTTTCCGGTAGAACACGCTGCACTAGTATCGTCGTCAAAAAAACTGCTAAGTGGCCTATACAGTTCCATTTTGGCTACTGTTGAAAGAGTTCAAAGAGTTAATGTCTTGGGGGAAGAAGCTGTTTAAATGACTGTTAAGTGACCTTGAGAGTTTTGAAAGGCGCTTAGAAATGACATTTTTTATTATTATTATATGATTATTACTGGATTTGGTGCGCATGGATCGGTAGCGCCTGCCTGAGGGGAGTAGCTGGAAAAGGTGGTGGGCAGGGTGCGGAGGGTCCAGTAGGATTTTCCGCACCCTAGTTTGGATTCTTGCAGTGTGCACGTCCTCGAGAGTGGGTAGGCCGGTGCCAATGATTTTTTCCGCCGTCCTAACTGTCAGTTGAAGTCGGATTTTGTCCATTTTTGTGGCGGCCCCGAACCAAACGGTGATGGAAGAACACAGGATGGATTCAATGACAGCCGTGTAGAAATGTTGCAGCACCTCCTGTGGCAGGCTATGCTTCTTTAGCAGCCGTAAGAAGTACATTCTCTGTTGGGCCTTTTTCAGGATAGAGTTGGTGTTGACCTCCCACTTCATGTCCTGGGAGACTGTGATTCCCAGGAACTTGAAGGTCTCAACGGTTGACACAAGGCAGTTGGATAGTGTGAGGGGTAGCTGTGGTGATGGATGTTTCCTGAAGTCCACGATCATCTCAACTGTCTTGAGCGTGTTCAGCTCCAGGTTGTGACGGCTGCACCAGAGCTCCAATGCTCCACTTGTTGTTGGTACGCAGACTCGTCGCCGTCTTTGATGAAACCGATGACCGTGGTGTCGTCTGCGAACTTTATGAATTTGACAGCCGGGTGCGTTGAGGTGCAGTCGTTCGTGTAGAGAGAGAAGAGCAATGGAGAGAGGACGCATCCCTGCGGGGCTCCAGTGCTCGTGGTTCGTGTTGTGGATGATATATTTCCCAGTCTGACCTGTTGTGTCCGTCCTGTCAGGAAGCTGAGGGTCCACTGGCAGATCGTAGGGGACACACCAAGCTGGAGAAGTTTGGGGATGAGGAGTTCTGGGATGATGGTATTGAACGCAGAGCTATAGTCCACAAACAGGATCCTTGCGTAGGTTCCTGTGTTGTCAAGGTGGTCGAAGATGTGGTGCAGTCCGATGTTGACTGCATCCTCCACAGACCTGTTTGCCCGGTAGGCAAACTGAAGAGGATCTAGCAGAGGTCCGGTGATGTTCTTTAGGTGGTTCAGCACGAGGCGTTCAAAGGACTTCATGACCACAGACGTAAGAGCAACAGGTCTATAGTCGTTCAATCCCGAGGGTGCTGGTTTCTTTGGAACTGGGACGATAGTAGACTGTTTGAAGCAGGATGGGACTTCACACACTTCACAGGGATCTGTTGAAGATTTGTGTGACGACCGGAGCCAGCTGGTCAGCGCAGACTTTCAGGCAGGAGGGGGACACTCTGTCAGGTCCCGCAGCTTTCTTGATCTTCTGCTGCTTGAAGAGCCGTCTAACGTCCAGTTCGTGGATCTGTAGGGCAGAGGGCGGAGATACGGTAGTTTCTGGTAATGTTGGGCAGACCAGGGAAATGGGGGTGTCCTTTTCAAATCGGCAAAAGTATGTATTTAACTCATCAGCCATACCATTGTTGTACACTGCTTGGGGGGGCATGGTGAACGATAATGGCATGGCAAGGCATGTAATTTTATCATTGGGTTCATGGATTGCGTATCTAACATGTTTTTTGACAGTAGTGAAGTAAAAAATAAACTTGTGCATAAAATAAAAACGTCTTTCCACTTTTTTAATGACTATTTCCTTTCAAAAATGCAACCAACCAATGCTAAATCCTCAAGTTCTATTCACACAAAGCCACGAACGCCAGCATGTACAATCATATGAAAAACAATGATTGTTGCAAGCCATAAAGATATCTGGATGCAGCACAATTAAATACTGTACATGGATGAAAAACCAAAACTGCAACGTTTACATCACTTACGTTGATGCCGCACGTCAAACTTTCGCAATGAAGGATTTGCTTGTTAGATAGTCCTCCACAGCCACGATTGCCTTGTACGTTGTTCGGATATCGCAATTCTTCTATTAAATCCATGGTTTAATTGGTGTCAAACAACAGCACTGTATATAAGCTATGCTGCTAGTTTTTTTTATGTGCTCGCGTCGACAGGATAAACACGGAAGCTGATTACGTGACACGGGCTTGGGAGGACCCGACAACAGGGTTTGAGAGAGTGCCTGGATAGAATGCCGGCGCGCAGCTGTCACGTAACAACAGCTCTTGTTTGTATCTGGATGTGATAATGGCTACGTTTTGTTATTAAAAAGACCGACCCGCGTTAAACAGCGACTGTGCACATCATTTCCCATGCTGAGGAGCATTACAGTATGTTTCAGATGCTTTTGCAGCAGTAATGAAAGCTGTGAGCTATCAACAGTCTCGGCCAATCGCTAGTTTTTTTATTGTGCTTGCGTCGACAGGATAAACACGGAAGCTGGTTACGTGACTGGGGGATCTTTAATACAGTATGGAATGAAAACTAAACATTGTTGCAAAAACGATTGCATCCATATACAGTAGTGGGCATGTACATAAAGTAACACTGCAACGCTTACATCTTACTGTACATTATGTATGCATGTTTTGTCTGAGAACCGTGCTGCATCCGAAAGCCGCCAGTAGAGGGCACCCAGGCTCCATAGGATACAGTATACAGTACAGTACAGTAAATATTTAATCGATTGCAAACATGTATGCTTTACTCTTTCTCTTCTGTATCATATCCATGAATGCATGTGTAACAAGAAAGCATATTTCTTCCAAGGCGGAAGTGGACGCCGAAACATGTCAGGTATTTGAACACCTACACTGTAAGTAAAGAATCTGCTTTAAATTAGATATCAAGTAGACAGGATGAACTTAGTACAACAAAGAAAGCATATTCTCCGAATCTGAAGCCATTGTTTGGATTCTCCAGCAATGCAAGACGTCTTGGCGTGACGTGAAGTCATTTTTATTGGTGTTTTGCATTTATCATACTGCGTGTTTTGGGTATTGTAGATGCTATAAAACCTATTTCTGATGTCAGTCAAGAAACAAAAAAGTTATGTTGGCTGTCCTTTAATGCACAGTATGGAATGTACAGTCATTTTCAAAATCATCACGCTTCAGCAGACAAAACAACAAACATTGTTGCAAAAACCGCTTGCATTCATATACGGTACATGTACATAACACTGCAATTATGTATGCTATTTAAAAAAGTCATCAATCTTCTTCTGCTTCCCATGTTTATATTTTAATATAAACACTTCCATCTTGTTTAACGTTTCTAAAAAAACGGATGCATTTTCTACGAATTCAAAGAAAGATCGCATGTCCGCAGCAACTTGCAACGTTTTTGTCGGTGTTGCAATAGGTGTGCATTCAGTCGGTTCTTCTTCATCCTCATCATCATCATCATCACGGGAATCTCCTGGGGCATACTTGGCTTTGACTTCTGCTGCGATATACGCATCTGATGAGCTTGGGAATGTCTCAATGTCTTTGTCGACTGCAACATACGATGCAATGTCGGCGACTTTTAGCTTTTCAGCAAACACTGCAAGAGGAATGTTGTCGTCATCCTCTTCATTAGCTGCAGATGTTTCCTCACTGCTTCCGTCACTGCACCCTGGATGTTCAAATTTTCAGTGACGGAAGCAGTTCTTGATGGTGTTTTCTGACACTGTGCTCCACGCTTTGGAAATTGCTCTAATGGCATCCAAAACAGTCCATTGCAGCTCTTTCCCCTTTTCCATCGCTTTCATGATCTCCTGTAAAAAATGTTCTATAGTGGATTTTTGGATTTTGGATGATACCCTAGTCCATGGGCTGCGTATGGCTTGTGGTGTTTGGTGGCAAAAAGACCACCCTGATGCATCGAAGGTCATAGCTGTCTGGATTGGGATGGGCTGGACAGTTGTCGATGACCAAGCATATTTTTTTGTTCTCACGCCTGAGCTTTTTATCCCAGCTTTGCAGCCATTCATTAAAAAAAGGCTGACGTCATCCAAGCGTTTTTGTTTGCTTTGTAGGTGACCTTGTTTTTTTTTTTGATTTCCCGATAACAATAGATTGTAATTTATCGGTACCCGTCATGTTAGCGCACGGCATGATTGTAAGTCTTTCTTTTGAACGTTTACCCCAGCGGCAATCCTCATCCTTGTAGACGTATGATTTCTCTATCTGCAGCTTGTAAAACAAACCAGTCACGTCAGCGTTGTATACGTCGTCGGGGTGGTAATCCCTCAGCAGCTCTTGCAGTCTGCCATTGTGCCAGTTGTCAACTTGGTTCTGATCCACTTTCTTGGCCTCTCCAGTAATCTTGCGTAGCTTCAGATCATTCAAAGTCAAAAATCAAAGTCATCTTTATTGTCAAATACAGTACTGTATGCTAATATGCATGACATACAGCACGGATGACATTATGTAATGTCCTCTCGGACCCAGCATGCAAGGCACTTATAATGACTTTAACAAACATACAGTAACACAGTACAGTAAACATGAAACATGAAAACGCAAATTTGCCAGGAGAGGGGAGCCACATGTTCACGCGCCGCCATCTTGGGAAAAACAAACATGTACGACAACACAAAGACACAGAGTCATTCATTCTTCAGGACTTGCTGTACCTTTCGTTCCTTGTAGCGATTTAACCAGCCTTTGGAGCATTTAAAGTCGTCATGGCGCAATTCTTTTGCAAGCGCTTCAGCCTTGGTCTGCAGCATCACTCCTGATACCGGGATGTCCTGGTTCCTCGGTTGCATCATCCAGGTATCCACCGTGTCCTCAACATCAGGGCGCGCCGCCTTTCTCATCCTCTTTGAACCAGGTCCGAAGTCCAGCGCTTCGTATGCCGTCTTTATTTTATCCTTACTCTTCAACCACGTTGATAAAAAGTATTTTGCAGCACGTCAAATTCCTTTGCAATAGAGTATTTGCTCCGTGTTGGATTCTCAACAGCCACGATGGCCCTGTGCTTTGTTCCGAGATCACAATTCTTTCGTTTTGCCATTGTTGAAGACACACGAGCTGCCGTCTGATACACACGAGCTGCCGTCTGAAAATGAAAATGGCGTCTGCTCACGGGAGCTGGTCACGTAACCAAGACACGTGACCAAGTTGACCGATGGCGCGACCGATGGCTTGTATCGATATAAACATAGCAAAATGGCCGGCGGGAGATGAAAAGGAGCACCGTACGATTATCGTAAAAACCACGAATTGTACTAAACGGAACTAATGATACATAAAAAGACTAGAAATGTGCAAGAGAAATGAAAATAGTATCGTAATAAGCAGTATTATCAATATAAACGATATCGATATAACGAGACTTTACTGTATATATCATTTATCACTGCGTCTGGTCGAATTGATAAAATAATAACGTGCGCATGCGCGGTGGGCTGTCTGCATTTCCGCTTGTCTTTACGTTTTTTTATCATTTCAAATAATATACGGCGTACTGCAACTTTTATACCGGAATTGTAATCATTTATGAGAGCAGCTATTAGCCAAAGTTGACGGTATGCCGATTAAAGACGTGAGTTGGGTGTGTCAGCAGTCAGCTCATTGTTGTCTCCGTGAACCATATTATTTCAAATGACCAGCAAAACTACTAGTGGGTAATGATGGAGAAATCTCGTCTCGTGAGGCATCGGGCAGAGCCACATGCTTTCCAAGGCTTTTGGTGTGGCAAAAGCAAAAGCGACCCACGCCTCAAATCGCACATCGCAACTGTTTTCACCTGTTTCCTTGACACACATCTCGGAGCCTCGGCACAGTCAGTCACATCACTACAGACAATTATCTCGTGTCACACCAGTGTGCCACTGGTTTGAAAGTCACTACAATAGACCATTTGAGACATAGCAGCATGATTTTTTTTTTGGGGGGGGATAAAAAGCTGTGGTAAAATATCAATATGATTTCATTGAAAGTAATTATTTCTAGAAAATGTTGTCAAAAACTGTCCAAGTTTCATCCCACTTTATTGTGACCTTGAGAATGTAAAACATTGTGACCTTGAGAATGTAAAACAAAATATGGAGTATTTCATATCAAGCTCTCTCTTTCCCTCTAGCAGTCGTCATGTTTAGTGCTTGAGAGATTTTAAATGTTTCAAGTTGTGAGAGGAGGTTTATCATCCATTGTCTTTTTTTGCATTTTAGGAAGTGGAAGCATGTCATAGTGATCATACCTCTTGTAGAGATTTTTATTCATGTGTTTACGCAGCACCCTCAAATCCAGAAGAAGTCTCAGTACATTAAGTATCTCTGCTGCGATGACATCAGAACACTCCAGCAATGGGTCAACAGTATTCGCATCGCCAAGGTAACAATACAAAAAAAACACAAAACAACAATGGCTTATAGTCTTGATATTTGGTGGTGTTTTTCCAGTATGGCAAGCAGCTGTACATCAACTTTCAGGAGGCCATGAGGAGGACAGAGGCCGCCTACGACTGGTCGTCACTGTCCTCCTCCTCCATCAAATCAGTGTCTTCCTCCTCCAGTCTTCCAGGTGACTTGTCTTCACGGGTTTAGCACCAATGTCTATTTAGGGCCACAGTCCAAATGGATGAGCTCAAAATGAGATGAAATAATATGAAAGTAAATCTGTTTTGGTTTGACATTCTACCGACGAGATCAAATTAAAAATGTCCAAAATTCTAATAAATCAAATGGGTCCTCAACTGTTTCTAAAGTAAGAGGTTCTGAAACAATAGATTTTAAAAAATATTTCTTAAATGTGTCAAAAGTTAAAGGAAAATAATTCCCAATATCTGCTAAAATGTAAAGTTACTCCAATGAAAACAAATGACAAGGTTTATATCGCTGAGTGAATAAAAACTTATCACTGTTGTCCTTGTCCTGAGGAAATATTTAACATGTTAAAAATTTCATGGTGCCAAAAAAAACTAACTTTCTAAATATCTTTGTAACGTTTTGCACCCTTGAATGAACCATGACAAAAAAAAATGTTTCATGTTTGCAAACAGCCAAATTCGCCGCTCAGAGAGATACAAACTTAAGACTCATGGAATTTAACAAAAAAGCCAGTCAAATCCGTTTGATTCTTATTAAAATGGCACATCTAGTGACATTTTAAATGACACAATCAAATTAAGGTTGTCGTTGATGACATATCAATTGCAGATTTCCAGTGTTAGAAAATATAAAATAAACGTTCCTAAAGTTAACCAGTGTTTGAACGTCTGCCCGGAGGCCCGGGGCGTAACAACTTTTACGTTGGGCGTACAACTTTCAAAACGTCTCGGCCCGGGTGGCCGACTATTTCTTCTTCTTCAAAAAAAAAAGATGTTTTGTTTCATTCAATAAAGCAAAAGCTACAAGCAAACCGCTACAAGCCACGTGGATGCCTCTTTCTAAGCGGCTTTCAAAACTCAAGTACTTTACAGTCACGAACGCTTGTTCTGTAAAGTGTACTTGAGAGTTTTGAAAAGCGCTTAGAAAGAGGAGTCCATGTGGCTTAGCCGACAACGCAACGCAAACATTGCATTGTGCACCATGACGACAAATGACAACTGGAGCATAATCTTCAGCAAGGGATATTTACCATAAAATAAGCAAGGGAGCATTTGTGGTAGGTACTTCCTTAATTTAAAAAAATCCTTCATACTTCGTAACAATGTTTTTTTGTGATTCGTCGTCTTATTGTGTGTCAAGTTGTCAAAAATACTCTTACACTTACTCTTGATTTTCCAGAGTCTCAGTCGAACTCCATCCACTCAGACAGTGGAGTGTCAGAGACGACATCATCAAGCAATGCCCGCTCCCAGAGTGTTGTCAGCTCCATCTTCTCGGATGCGTGGAGGAGGGGCACGCAGGGAGAGGTGCGCCTACAGCAAATTCATATTAGCGCGCGAATACACTCACACACTCACACACACACACACACACACACACACAAACAACTCCTTTCCTTGTTTTTCGTGAGACCACAATTCCCACGTTTCCACTCTGCTTTCCTGCCAGCAGTAAAAGGTGAAAGGGCTTGTGGCTGTGCCACTGTGTTCGTGGCAGAGGTTAGACAGGAAATAGTTTTGAATGTGTACAGTTGTATGATTTTGATTACCGTATTTATTCGAGTATAACGCGCACACGTGTATAACGCTCACCCCTAATTTTTAATTAAAAATCGGTATAAAATTTTGTTTCACTTTTTCTCGGCTCAGACCAAGCATTGTGATAGAAATCATTTATTAACAATGTAAACACTGAATCAAAACTCTGAATATTGATAATTGTGAAAACAGCAATGCTTAACTCACGTTTCAGTGTGGGCGAAGAAAGGAAATGAAGCGTAGCTAAAGAAATGGTAATCAACAATAATTAAAAAAAAGGAATGCGTGATCTGGGTCTTTCCGAGAATCGAAACTGAAGGGCGAGAATCGCCATGGAAATGCTGCCCCTTCCTGGAAGGCATAGAGCATTAAATATACAGTAAAGTCTCGTTATATCGATATTGGATATATCGATAGTCCCGGTTATATCGAAACTATTTCTATGCACGCACGGAGAAAATGCATGCAAACAGGGTCGGATATATCGATAGTCCCGGTTATATCGATATTTTTTCGGACTCCCTTGAATATCGATATAACGAGACTTTACTGTATATGATTTTTTTCCCAGGCCTTGTTTATAACACACACCCAAACTTTGAGTTCTTCTTTAGGTAGAAACTTTTTCTCGCTATACTCGAATAAATACCGTAGTATTTTTTTGCTGTCCGCATGATATCAAACTTATCGATATCCTAATCGTAACTCTCCAGTCCAGTGAAACAGCTTTAAACTAAACTGCTTGAAATTTGTGGTGTCATGACATGTTCTAACACAAGTACTTTGAAATGCCCCCTCAGTGGGTGGTGTGCTGACAGATCGGACATTTAAGTGCCTGATTTGCAAACGTTTAAACATTTGAAAGTGTGCATGGTGGTTGCTGGATGTTGTGGCGGCATTTAAATCAATCTAAATATTTCAACGAAGCAGCGCACATCGGCTCTGTAAGCACACACTCAAAAATACCTAATCGAAAAATGTCTGAAAGGTCTGCTCTCATGGTTTTACTGGAATGAAGTGGTTGTGGTTTCCTGGTCTGTCTGCATGCGGTGCATTTTCCCCTGGCTCTTGCTGTTTTACTTCATGCATTTGGTTGCTACAAATTACAATAACGGTTGTTTGTCACTCTTCTCTTTCCCCTATTTCGTTTCCCACCTTCCCATGTGTCTCTTTGGTTCAATCTAGATGATGAAGGTGGAGGCCATCAGTAGGCCCATCCCTTTGCAAATCCCCAGCGTCTCCTCCCAGCACCTCCCGCAGGCTCAAACGTCGCCCACCCGTAGCAGCTACACTGACGGGATGGTTCAGCCCGACGATTCTTCATCTCTGTCTGTGGATGAAAGTGAGGCCCGCCAGGCAGCATCAGTGGCCGCCTATGTCAAGTACAGCACGTTGGCTCGCCTGCAGAACCAGAACCAGTCCAGGGCGCCACCGGCTGCAACCGCCCCAGTGCCAAACTACAACACTCTTCCGGCTGCTTATGGTGGCAACGCTCCACCGCCCCCAGCTCCGGTTCCTGGCTCCGCAGTGAATTTCGCCCAGCCTGCCCCCTCAGCTCTGACTCATTCCCCATCAGAGGATGAGGCGCAAGAACCATCATACTTACCACCTCCTCCACTAGAGATCCTGGAAAGCCACGAGTTGCCTCCGCCCTTCGACCCCACATTGGATCACCATGCTCAACTGTCCAACGCTGGCCTCCAGCAGTTCCTGGCGCAGAAGTTTCCCAACATGGTGTATGACTTTACCCCAGCTATGTCTGAAGAAGCTTCTCCCCCTCCCCCTCCACCTCCACCTCCGACTGAGCTCTCGACCTCTGCAGCCCTGCGGCCGCTGTCCCCCAACGCCCCACCTCGGGCACCACCCAAAACCTTCACGGTTGTATTTCCTCCCCAAACTGCACGAAAACCCGTAGGTCCCTCTTCCCTCCCGCTTGCGCTTTCCCCGGTGTCTCCCACACCGCCTGCCAGCAGCCACGGGCCTGTGAAGAAGCAGCAGAGTTTCTCGACAGGCCACTCTCCTAATCAGCCACCCCCCACGCTGCCTAAGCAGCACAGCATTTCCTCCAAAAACCTTGTCCTCTCTCCTTCCTCTTTCTCCTCTTCTGTCTCCATGGCTACCTCGTCATTGGTCAAGCAGATAGTTAATCAATTTCCGGGAAACGCTCCCTCCTCCCCTCCTCCTTCCTCAAACTCCCTTGAAGGATCAAAGTTCGGTGCCCCTCACTCTCCTCCAGCAGTAAAGGCAAAACCAAAATGGCAGCCAGGCGGCGCTGTCGCTCCCCAGTCGCCTGAGTTCCCCCCACCTCCTTTTGACGGATCCCTGAATGACTTCCCCCCTCCGCCTTCCTCAAAGATGGGTTCCCCTATCAAAAACTCACCTTCTACTTCATTCAATGGTACCGCCAAACGCGGGCCTCCTCCGACCCCGCAGAGAGCCTCCTCCGTTCGCTCCAACTCGGGTGAGACGCCTGACGACAGGCCCAAGAAAGTAGAGAGCCTGCTCAGCAAATTCGGACAAGCCACCGGTACGTCTTCGAGTTGCTCGTCAGCGACCGGCTCGCCTTCCAAAGAGTCCTCTGCACTTCCGACGCCACTTCCAAAGCCAGGTAAGCTGAATTTAGCCAACCTCCCGCTGGCCCTCCAGGGGCTCCAATCAAGCCAGCACCAGCAGTCTTCTTCAGACTTCCCTTCGCCACCCCCGCTGCCAATTTCCCAACCGCAACACCTAGAGTCATACCCAGACTACTTCCCACCCCCGCCGAGTGACTCTGAGCTCTTTCCTCCTCCACCCCACCCATCAGAGTTCCATAACCCATTGAAGGTGGCGGTGGTCAACCCCCAGCCTCAGAAGCAGCAACAGCAACAACAACAGCCGCCGCTGTCATCTTCGTGGAAGCAAAGCTCCCTGAAAAAGGGAGCAATGGCACCCCCAACGCTACACCGGCGGTCCAGCAACACGAGCGCGTACGACACGACGACCTCGCTGGCGCTCTCGCCACCCCCCCTTTCTGAGACCCCACTGCCCACCCTCACATCCGCCTACTCCCCCGTTCCCCCTACATCACCCAAATCTGCATCACCGAGCTCCCTGACACTTAAGACTCACTTCCTGGAGGACCTCAACCGCACTCTGAAGAGGAAGTCCGTTTCCCGCCACGGCTCGCTCACCTCCACCAATCTGATTCCCTCCTCCAAGATGGAGCCCGTGACCACCATGGACGACATGGCCCTCCTCCCGCCTCCGCCGCCCGAGCTCCTGCAACAGCAACAGGTGACGCGCGGGCACACACAAACGCTGTCCCGTCACCAAGCGCACTCCCAGTCCACCAAACACAACGCCAACATCTCAGGCTATGCAACTTTGCGGCGAGGACCACCTCCCGCACCGCCAAAACGGGACCAAAGTACCAAACTAACTGGCGATTGGTAGAGGACAAAAAAACTTTGGAACAATTAATTCTCACCCCACTGTGGAATCATCTTCCATCTTGGAGCTGTGTGACGTTCCCTAATCTTCAAGATGCGGTCAGACCAAAATCCAGCCAAAGTACGTCTGTGTAAACTCTCTGTCGTACAGGAGTGGTCCATCGATGAGAAGGTTTCTTCAGCCGTCATCTGTACACATTTGAAGGTTTTGGAGGTTTCGCCTCCTATCCAAGAGGCTTCGTCAGCGAACTATAAATAGGGCCGATGCGACCAGTCAGACTTTAGTTCGCTGACAAAGCCTCTTGGATAGGAGGCGAAACGTCCGAAACCTTCAAATTTGTACAGATGACGGCTGAAGAAACCTCATCGATCCAGCCAAAGTAGTGATTTCATTGGTCCCATCAAATCACACGCGTGGAAGGAAGAAGGCGGGCCACTTCTGACTGGATCCCAATGAACATATACACCAAACAGATTTGCTTTTGCTTGATATTGACTGACCTAATAGCATTATCATTCACATTATTGTTCTTCTCATTACCAGTGTATGGTGAAGCTATTCAGCCAAGAAACATTATATACGCAATTACAGTATGTCTGTACTGTACATGTTTATGTCTCTAGCAAGCTCCTAAAAAAACGTTATCTGTTCAGCTTTGCATTAAAAGATAGTAAACTCATACCATTAGAGAGGTTTTAATTGTTCTAGAAACATGACAGCTGGTACCCAAATGGAACCGCAGCAATGATGAAGGATGCCGGCCGATGTAACCAGTTGTGTATATCGTTAATGTATGTCAAAGACGAGGAGGAGCATGAGGGCCTTTTCAGTTCAAACCGTTGGTGTGTTTTTTTTTTTTTTTTGTAAGATTTAATGCTGGAAGAAAGATGTTATTGCCACAATATTATTTAAGTGTTCATCTTGCGTAAACTGTTCAAATGATAACTTGTAATTTCATCATTTCATTACCCTTAGTATTATATTATCACCCACCTCAAATAATGTTGGCAGTCATATTTAATTTGTATTTTTATTTATTTTTTTTGCCTTGAAAAATCTCATGGTGCTGGCCACCTTTTCTAAAAATATGCTGCATCCTTGTTTCAAAACTTAGTAACATTTGTTGTATTTTTGTTTCTGTTTTTTGGTTTTCCTTTTGAAACAAAAAAATACCAAACTAGGGCCATTATTTTAGGAACGTGATGATATATGACCAAATTCTTGCTTGACTATTATAGATTAGGGATCTGCAGTATGTCAGATCGCAGTGTGTCGCATTCTAATGAAGCCAACCAAAACCACGTGACTGCTCACGTCTGATTTGGACTGCTCAACATAAACCTCGATACATCAACACTCGGTTCTTAGAAATCCAGTCCGTCATTTTACTAACCAATCTGGCAATAAACACTATTCTTGAATTGCCTCTATTTTCTTAACATCTGCTACTTCAGTATTAGTCAGCGGCATCAACCATTGAGTAAATCAATTATTGAAAGATTTTCATTGGGCAGAGACAACACGCACAATATACAGTGCCTTGCAAAAGTATCCGGCCCCCTTTCACTTTAAACAAAGATGATTTTTTTTTTTTTTTTGGTCAAGAATCAACAAGTGGGACACAATCGTGAAGTGGAACATTTATTGGATAAATGAAACATTTTTAACAAATAAAAAACTGAAAAGTGAGGCATGCAATATTATTCAGCCCCCTTGCGTTAATACTTTGTAGCGCCACCTTTTGCTCCAATTACAGCTGCAAGTCGCTTGGGGTATGTTTCTATCTGTTTTGCACATAGAGAGACTGACATTTTTGCCCATTTTTCCTTGCAAAACAGCTCGAGCTCAGTGAGGTTGGATGGAGAGTGTTTGTGAACAGCAGTCTTCAGCTCTTTCCACAGTTTCTGAATTGGATTCAGGTCTGGACTATGACTTGGCCATCCTAAAACCTGGATACGTTTATTTTTGAAACATTCCATTGTAGATTTGGCTTTGTTTTGGATCATTGTCCTGTTAAATAAATAACAACTAAATCTCCGTCCAAGTTTCAGGTCGTGTGCAGATACAAACAGGTTTTCTTCCAGAATGTTCCTATTTGGCTCCAGCCATCTTCGCGTCAATTTTAACCATCTTCAAATCCCTTCAAATATTACATATAGAGCACACAGCAAATTAATGAATAACTCGTTTTCAAATCTGAAGTCAAGAATAATGACTTTTATTGTGGTTGACATCCAAAAATATGAAATTTTGGCTCAGATTTTAGCAATCATCATGGAATTTAACAAGTTTGATTTGCTTTCGCGGGCCGAAAAAAATGATGTGGTGGGCCGGATTTGGCCCGCGGGCCTTGACTTTGACACCTGTGCTTTACAGTCACAGACAAGCACAGATACAATAATAAAATATATTGAAAATAGAATACAATAAATACAATTATAAATAGAAACAAGAGAGAGCTACACAGAAAATGCCATTTTAAATAGGTGGGTTTTGAGATGGGATTTGAAAGTGGGAAGAGAATCGATGTTACGAATGTTGGGAGGAAATGAGTTCAAGAGTTTGGGGCAGAGCAGCTGAAAGCTCTATCCCCCATCGTGCTCTTGGTAGATTTGCTGTGGTCTGATGCTCCTTCCATTTCAATATGGCTTGCACAGTGCTCCTTGAGATGTTTAAAGCTTGGGAAATCTTTTTGTATTCAAATCCGGCTTTAAACTTCTCCACAACAGTATCTCAGACCTGCCTGGTGTGTTCCTTGGTTTTCATTATGCTCACTGCACTTCAAACAGAACCCCGAGACTATCACAGAGCGGGTGCATTTATACGGAGACTTGGTTACACACAGGTGGATTCTATTTATCATCATCAGTCAGTTAGGACAACATTGGGTCATTCAGAGATCTTCACTGAACTTCTGGCGTGAGTTTGCTGCACTGAAAGTAAAGGGGCCGAATAATATTGCATGCCCCACTTTTCAGTTTTTTATTTGGTAAAAAAAGTTTAAATTATCCAATAAATCTTGTTCCAGTCCAGGATTGTGTCCCACTTGTTGATTCTTGACAACAACAACAACAACAAAAAAATCTAAGTTTGAAGCCTGGCGAAAGGTTGCAAGATTCAATTCATATACAGTATACATGTATATCTTTTCCTTTCGGCTTTTCCATTTAAGGGGTCCCCACAGCGAATCAGTGTACTCCATCTTCAGAGTTTGATTAACATGTTTGTTTTGGCCAAGCTTTTACATCGGATGCCCTTCCTGACACAACCCTCAGAATCAGAAAACCTTTATCCTCCCACAATGGGGAAATTTGCAGTCCACAGCAGCAATTTGAAAGGGGGTGGGGGGGTGAAAGTAGAGAGAACAAGATATTCTAAGCATAGCAAAATTAAAAATGTCAACTGTATACTGGGGCGGCCCGGTAGTCGAGTGGTTAGCACACCAGCTTCACAGTGCAGAGGTCGCTGGTTCGCATCCCGCTCCCGCCTCCCTGTGTGGAGAACTTGCATGTTCTCCCCGGGCCCGCATGGTTTTTCTCCGGGTCCTCCGGTTTCCTCCCGCACTCCAAAAACATGCATGGCAGGCAGATTGGCCACTCCAAATTGTCCCTAGGTGTGAGTGTGACAGTGACTGTTGTATGTCTTTGTGTGCCCTGCGATTGGCTGGCAATCAATTCAGGGTGTCCCCCGCCTCGTGCCCGAAGACAGCTGAGATAGGCTCCAGCACCCCCGCGACCCTAATGAAGAATAAGCGGGACAGAAAATGGATGGATGGAACTGTATACTGTAAATGTGCAAAAAACGTTTCATAAAAACTACATAGTGCAAGTATCAAGATAGGCATATTCATATATGTAGCTGTATTGCATCGACCCATAATTACAAGATTCCATTTTTTTTTCATTGACACGTGATCATTGAGAATTGCGAAGCCTGACAGCAGTCGGTAGGAACGAGCGGCAGTACCTCTCCTTCTTGCACCGCAGGTGTAATAGTCCCTGGCTGAAGGAGCTACCCAGTGCTGTCAGTGTGAACAGGAGGGGGTGGGAGGGGCTGTCCATCATAGCATTTAGTTTAGCTAGCGTCCGTCTGTTGCCCACCTCCTCCAAAGAGTCCAGCGAGCAGCCCTGGACAGAACTGGCCCTCTTGACAAGGCGCTCCAGTCTCTTCCTGTGCCGAGTTCCATAGTGGATGGCTGAAGCCACGGCAGAGTCATAAAGTCTTTAGGAGTGACCCCTGAACCCCAAAAGACCTCAGTTTCCTAAGTAGGAAGAGGCGACTCTGTCCCTTGTTGATTAGGGCATCCGTGTTTGTAGTCCAGTCCAGTTTTTTGTTGAGAGTAACACCCAGGTACTTGTAGGAGGTCACCCTCTCAATGTCCGAACCCTGGATGCTCAACGGTGCCAATGAGGATTGTTTCCTGCAGAAATCCACTACCAGCTCCATATATATATATACATATATATATATGATTCGCTGTGGCGACCCCTTGAAAGGAAAAGAAGAGAACTCTACAGAGCAGCTTATTCACCATTTGATTGGCAACAGTTTACGTGTTTTGTTTAAAATGTCATGTCAGCATTCTTTATATAAACTGTAGCATAGAAAATTTGACGACAGTGAGGTTAAAATCTTAGCGAAAGAAAATGGATTGGGTTGAAAGGGCAGTAAAAGAAGGTTTTTTTTCTTTTATAAAACAGCAAAACCCTTCACTAAATCACCATGGTGATGTGCGGTTTAAAGGACAACCGAGACCTCCCGACACGTTGCGTCCATAATGATTTCTACTGACCGCATTTTAGATTCCACCGCATATAGCTATATTTTATGTTTTAAAATTCACGCAGTCTTGTTTCAGAGTTGATGCCGAAAGTGACATTGTGGAGGGAACTCCCCCTGACCGAGAAAGCAATACACAGTGCATTTTGGGTACTTTGTTCAGTCTGAAAACACCATGTTGATTGTGAAATTAGAAGGAAACCTACATAAATAACGCGATGGTGAATCGTTGTGTGGCAGCCAATTGCGGTAACACGCATAAATAAGGTGTAAGGTTACACTAATTCCCAGCGGACAAACCAGCCATTTGCAACGGACCAGAGCAGTAGAGCACCAGCTGGAAGCGAGCAGAGGAACTCACAGTGAATCCCCGCTGTCATCTTTTCAGCTTTACAATGGGTAGAAAGTTGCTTCAGTGGTGGAAGAGAGCAATCGCCATATTAGTGGAGCAAACCGATCGGACAAACATCCAGCTGCTGTTAACTCGTAGCCGGAGAGCACCAGCCGAAGGAACTAACCAGAGTTAGCAATGGATAACCGCTGTCATCCTCTCGTGTTGTTTCTGTTCCTCTCAAGGCTGATCATTCAGCTCGTAAATTATTTTGTTGAACATATACAGAGTAAAAACTCATCCTGTGACTGTAAAGTGACCTTGAGAGTTTTGAAAGGTGCTTATAAATGAAATGTATTATTATTATTATTATAAGTAAACTGAAATAAGTAAGCTCTTCCAAGCCAAAGATGATTACATTCTTCAAAATGGGGACCGAGCTCTTTGATGTAGCCGAAAGGACGCTTTGATGACAGTCAAACCTGGTTCGTATCATTCTTACAGTCAGTCTTTTTTTTTAATCAAATACGAATGCTTTTCTTGACCCTGTGATTAAACTCTCAATTTGATGTGAATTTCGAAAAATTTTCTTATTATGAACTGCATTGTATAGAAGGCCAGTAATATGTAAGTTCATAACTTTTCATATTGAAAGTTTAAACAACTTTTTGCATGCGCATTGCGCAACCATTTAACAATCTGCATTGATGTTGACATCTTATAGCTTATTATTTGTTGTTCATGTCCTTATATGCCCCATATCACCGAAGTTGATGCTATATTGCCAAATCATGGCGCTTCATATGTGGTGTCCTTCATATATATATATATATATATATATATATATATACAGTAAAGTCTCGTTATATCGATATTCAAGGGAGTCCGAAAAAATATCGATATAACCGGGACTATCGATATATCCGACCCTGTTTGCATGTAATTTTCTCCGTGCGTGCATAGAAATAGTATCGATATAACCGGGACTATCGATATATGCGATATCGATATAACGAGACTTTACTGTATATATATATATATATATATATATATATATATATATATATGAAGGAAATAAATACATCGAGTTAGCCATTTTTAACATTGTAGGATGAACATTAAAATAGTGAGTTAATTAGTATAAATGCTGCTTTGTTTTCAGTGGATGGGTGAAGGAACAGATGTGGAATGGTTGCATGTTTGAAGTTGTGGTTGTTTAGATACCAAGGGGTTAAGGGGTCGGCTGGTCTGCAATAAAGGAAGTAATAAATTTACTTAGCCATGTTAGGCACTGTGTAGGATAAGCGGTAAAACAATTGAGTTATTCAGCATTGATAGTGCTTTGCTTTCAACAGGAGTAAGTGCAGGGCGGGCATGGAAGGTTTGCATGTTTGTTTGTGGAGTTGTGTCTGTTCAGGAACCAGGTTGTCAAGGGGTCAGCTGGTCCTCATCACCCAAGGAAAGATAAAAGAGCAACTCGAGACGTCTCCACGCTGATTCGTATCACCAAAAGGAGAGGAAAAATTACGACCTGACCAAGGCTGAAGGAAGGAGGTGAAGGGATACAACATAAACCAACGCTATCTTGGCAAAGGCAACTGGAGCCGTCTCCACAACACCGCACCAAAAGGATGACAACATCAGAGGAGAGGGATCCAATCAACTGCTGATTTCTTTGTTTGAGCCAAATTTGAATATGCATGTGGGACACCTTTAAATCTGGGCTGCTCAGCCTTAGTCTTTGTCTTTCGTCACTCTTACTGATTTGGGGCACACAAATATTTTCTGTGTCAGGGAGCTGAGACCCAGAATTCTGCATTAGATCAAATTGTTAGAAATAAATCATCTGTGAGTAACTTGCCGGCTTCTTTGGTGATCTGTCTCACAAAGAACATGCCAATTGTTAGGTTACGACGTTGCGCAATAAGGTAAATATTTAATTCCTATCATAATATTTACAATTTTAAAGATAACCGTAAAATGCTAATATGTAATATTTTAACCTAACAATATATATACAGTAAAGTCTCGTTATATCGATATTCTCGGGAGTCCGAAAAATATCGATACAACCGGGACTATCGATATATCCGACCCTGCGCGCATGTAATTTTCTCCTTGCGTGCATAGAAATAGTATCGTAATAAGCGGTACTATCGATATAACCGATATCGATATAACGAGACTTTACTGTATATATATATAATACATTTTATTTCAAGCGCCCCATATATATATATATATATATATATATATATATATATATATATATATATATATATACAAAGCGGAGATGGACGAGATGCGATAACATGGCTCTGTTGGAATGCTACTACTCAAGCAACCCTAGTCAGAGGGGTTACATGCGGAGAATGGGGGCTGAATGGTTACTTCGAAACCCACAGTCACGGTTGACCATGAAACAACTAGTAGCTCAGTGTTCCAATATCCACAAACGGCAATTGCTATCACAACTTGAGATTGATGAGGTACAACACAAATTCCGAGGTGAAGGGCCCCAGGCTGCCACATCACAGGAAGAGGTTCAACCAGAGATTGGGAGGCAAGCCCCAATGAATAATGAGATTGGGAAGCCAGCCCCAATAAATGAAATGCTGAGCGAGGCAGCAAATGACCTGAGAGATAAGATCATGGCAAGAATGAAAACTGGGCAACGAAGGCACCGATTACAACGGCTATGTGAAGTACCACCTGAAAGTCTCATGGAAACTGTGAATGCAGCACTGAGAACGATCCCGACCGGAACGATCACGGAAACCAATGAGCTGATATACACCTCAGCATCAGTGATCCTAGACATGCTTGGCTACAAGAGCAACCATGAGAGCCACGAGATTCATTACCCACCATGGAAAAGACGGTTGGAGGCCAAGATCAAGGCGGCTCGGAAAGATGTGAGTCAATTGACGGAGACCCAGAGAGGTGTGAATAAAAGGCCAATACCCAAGAGGTACATGCAGATAACCATACCTGAAGCACTCGAAACTGCCAAACAAAGGCTCCAGGCCTTGGCCAGTCGCCTAAAGAGGTACACGAAAGAGAATGAGGCCAGAAGAATAAACAGGCTGTTCGCAACACAACCTGCGAAAGTGTACGCTCAGTGGCAGGGTTCTAACAGCAGAGCAGACCCTCCAAGGCTGGAAACTGAAAGATACTGGAAAGGCATATGGGAGAAGGAGGTCGTACATAACAGCAGTGCACAATGGCTGGTGACTCTGAAAGAGGAGCACAGCAACCTCCCTGAACAGAACCCAGTTACCATCACAGCGGCAGATATACAAGGAAGAGTCTCAGGTATGAAAAACTGGACGGCACCACACCTACTGGCTAAAGAAACTCACAGCTCTCCACGAGCGCCTAGCAGCACAAATGAACCAGCTGCTGATGGATGGGACTCACCCAGGATGGCTAACCGAAGGGCGAACAATCCTGATCATGAAGGATTCCTCAAAGGGTGCAGTTCCTTCCAACTATCGGCCAATAACCTGTCTCTCCACAACATGGAAGCTCATGTCAGGCATCATTGCGGCTAAGATAAGTGGACACATGGATCAATACATGAGCAAAGCACAGAAAGGCATTAGTAGAGATACTCGAGGTGCCAAACATCAGCTGCTGGTTGACAGAACAGTCGCTCAAGACTGCAGGTCCCGACATACCAACCTGTGCACAGCCTGGATTGATTACAAGAAAGCATATGACTCGATGCCACACACATGGATCAATGAATGCTTGGAGTTGTATAAGGTCAACAGGACGCTGAGAGCCTTCGTTGCAAACTCGATGAGGATGTGGAAAACCACACTTGAAGCCAATGGCAAGCCACTAACGCAAGTGTCCATCAAATGTGGCATATACCAAGGTGATGCACTCTCCCCACTGCTGTTCTGCATAGGACTGAACCCCCTCAGCCAGATAATCGCCAAGACAGGCTATGGATACCGCCTCAGAAATGGAGCTACGATCAGTCACCTCCTCTACATGGATGACATCAAGCTGTATGCTAAGAGCGAAAGGGACATAGACTCCCTGATCCACACAACCAGGATCTACAGCAGTGATATCGGAATGTCATTCGGGCTGGAGAAATGTAGTCGGATGGTGACTAAGAGGGGCAAGGTAGTTCACACTGAAGGGGTCTCACTCCCTGAAGGAACAATAGCAGACATTGAAAACAGCTACAAGTACCTCGGTATACCACAGGCCAATGGCAACCTCGAATTAGCAACAAGGAAAGCGGCTACGACCAAATACCTCCAGCGGGTGAGGCAAGTCCTCAGAAGCCAGCTCAATGGCAAGAACAAGACCCGGGCAATAAACAGCTATGCCCTGCCAGTGATCAGATACCCTGCAGGAATAATAAGGTGGCCAAAGGAAGCGATTCAGACCACAGATGTTAAGACCCGAAAACTCCTCACCATGCACGGAGGGTTCCATCCCAAGTCCAGCACCCTGAGACTGTACACAAGCCGTAAGGAAGGAGGCCGGGGACTAGTGAGTGTGAGAGCCACTGTCCAGGATGAAACATCCAAGCTCCATGAATACATCAAAGAGAAGGCTCCAACGGATGATGTACTCAGAGAATGTCTCAGTCAATGGGGAACAGAGGATGAGGTGCTGGAAGAGGGACAATCATGGGAGGAAAAGCCCCTACACGGGATGTACCACCGAACCATAGCAGAAGTGGCTGATCTCAAGAAGTCCTATCAGTGGCTAGAGAGGGCTGGCCTAAAGGACAGCACAGAGGCACTCATCCTGGCTGCCCAAGAACAGGCCCTGAACACCAGAGCCATAGAGGCAAGGATATACCACACCAGACAAGACCCAAGGTGTAGGTTGTGCAAAGAGGCACCTGAGACAATCCAACACGTAACTGCAGGGTGTAAGATGCTGGCAGGGAAAGCCTACATGGAGCGCCATAACCAGGTGGCTGGCATAGTCTACCGAAACATCTGTGCGGAGTATGGACTGGAAACCCCAAGGTCAAAATGGGAAACACCTCCCAAGGTGGTGGAGAATGACCGAGCAAAAATCCTGTGGGACTTCCAGATACAGACTGACAAGATGGTAATGGCCAACCAACCAGATATCGTGGTCATAGATAAAGGGGAAAGGAAAGCCGTTGTCGTGGATGTAGCGGTCCCGAGTGATGGGAACATCAGAAAGAAGGAACATGAGAAAATCGAGAAATACCAAGGGCTCAGAGAGGAGCTGGAGAGAGCCTGGAAGGTAAAGGTGACAGTCGTGCCTGTGGTGGTCGGAGCACTCGGGGCAGTGACCCCCAAACTCGACGAGTGGTTGCAACAGATCCCGGGAACAACATCGGATATCTCGGTCCAGAAAAGCGCAGTGCTGGGAACAGCACGGATACTGCGCAGAACCCTCAAGCTTCCTGGCCTCTGGTAGAGGACCCGAGCTGAAATGGGGACAGACACCACCCATGGTGGGTGAGACGAGGATTTTTTTTTTTTATATATATATCCTGAGTTCTTCCATCACCGTTTGATTCGCGGCCACCAGAAAAATGGACAAAATTCGACTTCAATGGTCAGCTAGGACGCCGGAAAAAAATCATTGGCACCGCCCTACCCACTCTCGAGGACTTGCACACTGCAAGAATCCAAACTAGGCCGTGGAAAATCCTACTGGACCCTCCGCCCCCTGCCGACCGCCTCTTCCAGCTACTCCCCTCAGGCAGGCGCTACCGATCCATGCACACCAAATCCAGCAGACATTTAAACCGCTTCTTCCCTTAACCCTTTACAGACGATTGGGTCATATTTGGTACACTAAAGATAAGTGCTTATAGATCGAAAAAATTAAAGGTAGCAGTTCAAGTTTCGATTGGAACTGATGCAGCACAAGTTACATGTCCCTTGAACACAGGTTATGTGCAGCTCTGCCTTTAAGAGCGTCAGTGACATCATCTCCTTCTTGCGCAACACAACGTGCACTCCTCCATCTTCAAAGCTCCTTCTACTTCTCGTCACGGATCAAATATCACGTAAGTATATATTGTGACGATTTTATGAGCTATTCAGAAGAGGTTTACCTTGATACTGAAATGCATAAACTAACGCTAACTTGTTTATTTCCCAAGAAATATTAAAAATAAATAGTGTTCGTAATGTAGAACATTCGGCGTGCTAACGCTAGTTTCATGATGATATTGTTGATCCTGACTGGGTACCTGATACGAATCATTGTATGTGAATGGTGCGTTTTACACTAATAGCTGTAGCTCATAGCTTTGCATTCTCAATATAATTATTGAAACAGAGGTCCATATGTTTTTTTGTTATATCCTAACCAGAAATTAGAAAACTTAAAACATTTTCATCATAATGTCTGGTACAAATTTAACACTTCCTATTTCCAAAAGACCGTGAAACATGGTAGGAGCAGGTACAACACTGACAAGTTTCTGTGAAAAAAAATACAGGAAAAGCTAAAAGTCTATATTTTATTTGGGGCAAATCAAAGACAGCAAAATTACTTCTGAAGGCCTTGAGGACATTAGATTGGCATGTCAAGTAAAATCATCTGAGAGAAAGAATTTGTAATCAGAAAATGTAGAAATGATTGTTTTGAAGAACGTAATAGGTTGCATTTCCACTTGTGTTATGTAAGGTTGTGTTCCCACCTAGTGGACAAAAGAGTCCCCACTACCGTATGTGCATTTCACATTCTCAAATACAGTACTTTGACTTGAAGATAAAGCATCTGAAAGGACTGAAATTCTGTTTGTGATGTAATGTAAGGAAAGAGATTACCATTTCACGGTAAGATCAGAGCATTGAGATCAAATGGTTAGTTTGGTATAGTTTTTGCTTTTTTGAATGTTGCTGTGCCCATATGTTTTTTTCTAAAATACCTATGTACTGTATATCTTTCCAGATCCTGATGAGAATGAAATAGATGACCATGTTGATGAAGACATTTTGGCATCGGACACAGTCGTGACTGTTACATTGATGAACTTCTATCACTATTCAAATATTTTCAAAGGATTTTCGATGACAAAACGATGGATATTATTGTTGAACAGTTGAAATTCTATGCAATGCAAAATAACATCAATAAGCCCCTGTGTCTCGCCAAAGAAGAGCTTGAGAAGTGGCTGGGATTGATACAGTAAAGTCTCGTTATATCGATATTCAAGGGAGTCCGAAAAAATATCGATATAACCGGGACTATCGATATATCCGACCCTGTTTGCATGTAATTTTCTCCGTGCGTGCATAGAAATAGTTTCGATATAACCGGGACTATCGATATATCCGATATCGATATAACCAGACTTTACTGTATATTGTTTCTCAATCTCAAAATGACCAAACACTCTGATGCTTTGGGCTTGAAAACTATCTCCACTAACTGATTATGCTGCAGAATGTACTGTATGTCAAGGGATCACTTCGAAATTATAAAAAGGAACTTGCATATAGCAGACAACACAAAACAAGGAACTCGGGGAAGCCCAAATTATGATCCCTTGCACAAAGTAAGGCCAATGATAAAAGTTTCAAGAATTACCCATCACAGCGTTTGTCAATTGATGAACAAATTGTACTCTATGAAGGTAGATTTACGCTCAAGCAGTATGTACCAAATAAACCAATGAACTGGGGCTTCAAGTTGTTTGTGCTGGCAAGTTATGATGGCTACATGTATGCATTCCATATACAGGAACGATAGATCCAGTCAGTGACTCCAAGGTTCCTGATCTGAAAGTGACATCAAATGTTGTGCTCCATTTGGCTCAAATCATCCAACCAGGAAACAATAATCGATTGCATTCTGATAATCGGTTTACATCTATCCCCTTACTCCAACATTTGGCAACAAGAAAAATCTGGTGTTGTGGCACAGGGAGGCTCAGTCGATTGTTCAGCTGAACCACTGCTAAAAGTCATTGAGGTTCTTTTCCCGCCGATGATACAGTATTCGGTTTGCTCATAGCTCATGTTGAATATGTTGCAAAGAACTGCAACAGGTGCAAGCATGGCACATGCTCGGTGAAAACTAATATTTACAGCAAAAAAATGCAATGTAAATCTTTGAATCATCACAAGAACTGCTTTGCATTATTCCATGGTTATTAGCTAGTTTTCTTTATCTGTAAAGGAACTATGTATTTTTACGTAAACATTTTAAGTCAATATTTTATGAAAATTATGTATTATGTAAATATTTTATGTATTTTATTATTTTAATAAAAATATGTCATATGGGTAAAAGTCTAGTCTTTGAAGTTGCACTTGATATATGTTCCAAAAAAGGCACCCTCTCAACATAGGCCTTTCATGACTGTGCCAAATTAGGCACAAATTTTCTTAGGCTCAAATTTTCTACATTATTGAAAAATAATAAAAAAGGAAGCTACTAGTATGTATAGTATCATACCATTATGACCATAAAAACTGAACAGATTTTTTTTTTCTAATTAGAACATAATTCAGGCAGTAAAGGGTTAAGCCATTAACTCTCTGAACAGTAGCCCAAATGGAACTGTATGATGTTACTGATTATACTTGCAGCATGTTCTACCGGAAACAAATTCCTTGTGTGTTCCACATACTTGGCAATAAAGATGATTCTGATTCTATGGCCTACCACCCGCAGGCTAACGGGATGTGCGAACGTTTCCACCGGTCACTTAAAGCCACGCTATAGGCCGCACTATTGGACGATAACTGGGTCGACCGGGTTCCGTGGGTCCTGCTCGGGTTACGTTCGGCCCCAAAAGAAGACCTTAACGCCGCTCCGGCAGAGTTGGTGTTCGGTCAGCCACTCCGCGTTCCTGGTAAATTTCTGCCTGAAGCTTTGGGTACACCTTCTTTCCCCCTTTTGTCAGGAGAGCCCCTGACTCCAGCACCATTTCACCACTGCGTCCCCAAAATATTTGTTCTGTCTGCCCTTAGGTCAGCCCGTTTTGTCTTTGTGCGTCGCGATGCCCACCGCTCCCCCCTCCGACCGCCGTACGATGGCCCGTTTACAGTGCTCGAACACGGTGAAAAGAGTTTAGTGCTCGATATCGGTGGCCGAAGGGAGGGCAATGAAAATGATGAAAACCCTCTGGCACAGGAGAGAACAAGTTTTTTTCCCGTCTGGCAGTCAATAAGTTAATGATGTCCATCTTTTCTTGAAAAGTCTGTCTTGAAAATGGATTTTTGGATGGATTCTGCAAGCGGATTTACATTCCGCACTTCAGCTATTACGGTAAATCCACACAACAATATATTTGCTTTATGCATCTCACTGCTAATAGTGTGATAGCTCTGGCTAATACGCTCTTGTCACTAGCAGCCAGTGATAAAGTAGTTCGCGCAAACTATGATTGGCTAGTCAATAGCCAATCATAGTTTGCGAAAACTCTGCGTAACCTACACCTCCAAGAAAGCACCGCAAGTAGGCGCTAGTAACCATTTGGGTTGCCAACTTGAAATCTAATGGTTAAAGCAACAGTTTGATCGACACATTTGATGCAGCAGGGCCCGCAGAACTAATTGTGAAGGCGTCCAGGTAGATTTCTGACTCTGATAACAAAATAATGCCTGAAATGTGATTGGTTAAATGCTTATATACAAAAACGTGCATCTGGAAGCAGCACAAAAGGGAAAAAGCAATGGATGCCCGAGGCGTGTAACTTTTACGACAGGCGTACAACTTCCAGAACCTCTCTGCCTGGGTGGCCGACAACTTTTTCCGGAAAAAAAAAAAATATTCCAATTTCGAAATAGTCGTTCGGTTTGAAAATTTGGAATTTTGCTTCGTTTGGCAATTTTCAATTTCGGTTTGTTTGGCAATTGACATACTCGGCAGCCAATCAGAAGCCTGCATCAAATAACTTCACGCCCGGACTTTCCCGAGCGTTATCAGGTCATGCATATCATTTTCAAACCTACCTCCTCCATACGGCGTTGCTGCACCTGGAGAATGCTGGGAGCACGGTGAGGATCACATTCTTCGATTTCTCCAGTGCCTTCAACACCATCCAGCCCAGTCTACTGGGGGACAAGCTGCAGCATGCCGGAGTCGACCATCACCTCACATCCTGGATTACAGACTACCTCACAAACAGGCCACAGTACGTGAGGGTAAAGAACTGTGAGTCGGACAGGCTTCTCTGCAGCACCGGAGCGCCGCAGGGAACAGTCCTGGCTCCATTCCTCTTCACCCTCTACACCTCGGACTTCAACTACAACACCCCAACCTGCCACCTTCAGAAGTTCTCTGACGACTCAGCTATTGTCGGCCTCATTACAGAGGGAGACGATAGGGAGTACAGGGGACTGACAAAGGACTTTGTGGACTGGTGCCAGCAGAATCACCTCCAGATCAACACAGGCAAAACCAAGGAGCTGGTGGTGGATTTCTGCAGGAAACAATCGTCACCTGCACCATTGAACATCCAGGGTTCGGACATTGAGAGGGTGACCTCCTACAAGTACCTGGGTGTTACTCTCAACAATAAACTGGACTGGACAACAAACACGGATGCCCTAATCAAAAAGGGACAGAGTCGCCTCTTCCTCCTCAGGAAACTGAGGTCTTTTGGAGTTCAGGGGTCACTCCTAAAGACTTTCTATGACTCTGTGGTGGCATCAGCCATCCACTATGGCATTGTCTGCTGGTCAGGCAGCATCACCACCCGGGACAGAAAAAGACTGGAGCGCTTTGTCAAGCGGGCCAGTTCTGTCGTGGGCTGCTCGCTGGACTCTCTTGAGGAGGTGGGCAACAGACGGACGCTAGCTAAACTAAAAGCTATGACGGACAGCCCCTCCCACCCCCTCCTGCCCATCCTGACAGCTCTGGGTAGCTCCTTTAGCCAGAGACTATTACACCCGCGCTGCAAGAAGGAGAGGTACCGCCGCTCGTTCCTACCGACTGCTGTCAGGCTTCACAATTCCCAATGATCACATGTGAAAAAAAAAAAAAAAAAAAACTGGACACTTGTAAATATGGGTTGTTGCAATATATCTAAATGCATCTCTTGATTCTGCACTATGTACAGTCTTGTTTATAGAACGGTTTTTGCACATCTACATTTGCACAGTATACAGTTGACATTTTTATTTTGTTATGCTTAGAATATCTTGTTTTCTATCCTTTCACTCCCACCCCAACCCCATCCCTCTTCAATTGTAGACACATGAAGAACACAAGAAAGATGGATAAGTGTTTAGGAATCAAGCCAAAACCTCAGCCCCAGAAGAGAGACTCAAAAGAAGCTAACAAAATTTATGACGCTACAAAACGTAAACGTACATTGAGAGTATCGTGGAAAGGGGAGTTTACATGGCTTTCAGCAGATGGCGCAACGCAAATATTGCACTGTGCAACCTGCCGGGAAGTGTATGGACAAACAACAACTGGAGCAAAATCATCAGCAAAGGATATTTACGACAAATTAAGCAAGGGAGCATTTGCGGTTGGTACATCAATCACTTAATTTTAAAGTGTTGTTCTGTTATATATTCTGATTATCAATCCTTAATACTTTGCAACAATGTTTTTTTCTTTTGCGATTAGTCATCTTATTGTGTATAACGTTGTGAAAAATCGGGCAGGCAACTATATGACCGGGCAGGCAACTTTTCAGAGTTGTCTGCCCTGGTGTCCGGTAACTTTTTGTCATGAGTTTCAGACACTGCAAAATATAATTAACATCAGTCTGTCATTCAGTGACTTTACTGCTCAATTGTTAAAATAAGCTTTTGCATATGATCAGGTCGTGGTGTGCTTTGGAATTTTTTTAGATAAAAAATGTGCCTTGGCTATAAAAGATTGAAAATCACTGCAATAAATCACTCAATCAATTCCGAGCAATCCCCAAAATGTCCACATTGTGGGACTATTAAAGGCTTTCTTTTTCTTAAAAAGACCGCAAGCAAGGTCCCTCCGTCACGCGGAACGCCGCTCGACACTGGGCCAGGGTGCGCCCGGATGATGGGGGCATCCTCTCCAGTTATCTACACCGCATGCGTATCAAAGACTCTGTGCTAAATGACCTGTAAACGACCCGATTCTGGGTCAGGGTGTCGTAAGTAGCAGAGCAGCTCGATCGCTGCGATCTATTGAAAGTCATCCCTCGAGGCCTCGGGCCTTCGCGATGCTTTGTTTTAATTAAAGTCGGATTCCCCTGGTCCGCACCAGTTCTAAGCCAGCTGCTAGGCGCCGGCCGAGGCCATCCGGCGGAGGGACGCACCCCGGGCGACTGCCGCCGGCGGGGTTGAAGCCGCCGGACGGAAGACGGGTTGAGGCGGCCGGCGCGGGGGGAACCCGCCGGTCGCCGCAGCTGAAGAGATCCGCGGGAAGGGCGCGGCACGCGTCCAGAGTTGCCGCCGACACGACACCCTCGCCCCCCGAGGACCGCGCGCCCCTCTCCGCCCCTCCAGGTTCGGGGATCTGAACCCGATTCCCTTTCGATCGGCCAGGGGCGACGTAGGCCATCGCCCCGCGCTTCCGAACGGCGCTCGCCCATCCCTTAGGACCGACTGACCCATGTTCAACTGCTGTTCACATGGAACCCTTCTCCACTGGATCGAGGGATGACTTTCAATAGATCGCAGCGATCGAGCTGCTCTGCTACTTACGACACCCTGACCCAGAATCAGGTCGTTTACAGTGGGGCCCCCGGGATGGTAATACGGGCCTTACCCCGCACGGGGGCCGGTCGCAGTACCCGGGGGACAGGTTCGCTATCAGCCAGGGGCACCCAACCCCGAAGTGGTACACAAGGTCGCTAGAGATGGGCACCCTCTCCAGTTACCTACACCGCATGCGTATCAAAGACTCGGTGATAAATGACCTGTAAACGACCTGATTCTGGGTCAGGGTGTCGTAAGTAGCAGAGCAGCTCGATCGCTGCGATCTATTGAAAGTCATCCCTCGATCCAAATAGGCGGGATTCTGACTTAGAGCGTTCAGTCATAGTCCCGCAGATGGGGGCTTCCTCTACCGGCCGCATGCGCTAAATGCCTGTACCTAATGTCGTACTGGCAGATTCTGACTTAGAGGCGTTCGGTCAGAATCCTCTCAGTGATGCTGGGTCGGGGCGTGCCGTTCTTTGGTGTCATCCCATCTCTAGCGACCTTGTGTACCACTTCGGGGTTGGGTGCCCCTGGCTGATAGCGAACCTGTCCCCCGGGTACTGCGACCGGCCCCCGTGCGGGGTAAGGCCCATATTACCATCCCGGGGGCCCCACTGTCTCGTATTGATTTCGCTCCCCCCCCCCTTCCGGGGGGCTACCTTCGTATCTGTTAGTGCTTGTCGGGGTCTTCCTCCCCCTTCGTCGTACTGCCTGGGCCTCGTCCTAGTTACTCCCGCCGTTTACCCGCGCTTCGTTAAATTTCTTCACTTTGACATTCACCCTGACCCAGAATCAGGTCGTTTACAGGTCATTTAGCACAGAGTCTTTGATACGCATGCGGTGTAGGTAACTGGAGAGGGTGCCCCCATCATCCGGGCGCACCCCGGCCCAGTGTCGAGCGGCGGTCTGCGCAACGGGGGGACCTCCCCCCGCCGCTAACCTTGGCCAGCCAGCCGTAAGGCCCCGGCGCCACGGTATCGGCAAGTCACCCTCTCCAGTTAGAATCAGGTCGTTTACAGGACATTTTTATTTTGTTATGCTTAGAATATCTTGTTTTCTATCCTTTCACTCCCACCCCAACCCCATCCCTCTTCAATTGCTGCTGTGGACTGCAAATTTCCCCATTGCGGGACGAATAAAGGTATTCTGATTCTGATTCTGATTCATGCGTATACGATGGATGACGCTCTATTGCTTTGCATAGATCTTCCCGTTCCCTCTCCAATGCAGTATTGCGCCTTGCCAAGGGTAAGCAGTTGTTATTGTTAAATTATATTTGAACTCAGATTTAGACTTGTTTGACAATTTTAAATTTGTAAAATGGTACTTAAACATTGACGTAAATAAAGGCTTTGAGACTGAGTTTGATTCTGGAATGAATGTTGTTGTATAAAGCGTAATCTGCTAACCAAAAACTAGCCAATTCAAAAATTTCTGTACAAAACACATTCAGTCCAATCTTTTTATTCGAAGCAGTTACATGGTACAAATAAAAACAGGTGCAGACCACTATGTTGCATGTGACACAAGACAAAAGAAAAGTATTTCTACATGATATATACATTGTAAACATTCTACAAACAGGCACGTGAGGAATAAGGTGTGATGTACAACTCTGGAATATGGTGGATCACCGTTCAAGATGGGGTGTTTGCATTTGATGATGCAGTTAAAAGTTTAAAAAGCAGAATAAAATCATCAAATTTATCGCGCTTATCTAAAATTGAGGCTGTTTAAAAAAAATACATGTTGCAGGTTGGGGTCACAGTTCATGGTGCCCTTAGGGGTGCCCATTGGCCGGGGCGAGGCGGCTTTGCATCTCAGACATGACTCGCTTCATCAGAAGCATCAGGTGCTCATGCACGTCAAACAGCTGCTGAGGCGAGCAGCTGCTCAGATGAGGCGGTGTCACTGCCCAGTCAAGGGCATTCAGTCGGGTCAGAAGACTTTCGGGACCTGCTGATGGGTCATTGGATGCTCCAGATGCACATGAGTCCAGTGTTGCCTCAGATCGCTCTTCCTCCAACTTGGCAGGAATGGGCTCATTGATTAAATCAGTGGCTGCAAACAGAAGTGTTGAAAAAACAATTACAGTGATACCTCGGCTTACGAACGCTTTAGCTAACGAACTTTTCGCCTTACGAACGTTATATTCGCAAGAATATAATCTTGGCATGCAAACTATTTTTCAGGAAACACGGAGCGTCACAATGGCTGGCGGACTAGTCTTCGGCGGAAGAACACCAAACCACGGCTGAACAGCGCCACTGTAGCTGCCGGACTACTTTTCCACACACCCCTTTCTCTGAGGGCATACGTCGTTTGTCTTCAAGGACTTGTTATCACGAATACTTTTGCTATTATGGGACCGAAAAAGACCCCACTACAGGCTAGTGTTCAGCCAAAGAGGAGACAAAACAAAATTACGGTCGAGCCGAAGATCTAGAAACACGAACGAGGTGTGCGTTTGTGTAACTTAGCAGCCCAGTACCAGTAAGCTAAGTCGAACATTGCTACCATCCTTCGCAACAAAGAAGCTTTTAAAAGGTGCGTATGTTGCTAAAGGTGTTTCCATGTTGTTTTAGCAATGGTCTCGGGCAATAGAAGAGGTTGAAAAATGTCTGTTAATTTGGATTAACGAAAAGCAGCTAGCCGGCGACAGCGCGAGTGAAGCCATTATCGCCGACAAAGCATGGCAAATTAACTCAGATATCGTGAAGAGGCAACCTGGAAGTTCGTCATCTATTGATGATTTCAAGGCTAGCCATGGATGGTTGGAGAACTTTATGCGTCATACAGGGATTCACGGTGTCATTCGTCATGGTGAGGCAGCTAGTTCTGACGATAAAGCATTCCTCAAGATGGTGGAAGAAGAAGGCTAGGTTCCTCATCAAGTGTTTAATGCTGATGAGACCAGGCTTTTTTTTTTTAAAAAGATGCCGAACCGGACTATTATTACACAGGAAGAGAAGTCCGTCCCTGGGCATAAGCCTATGAAACATAGGCTAACCCTCCTTCCTTATGGAATGTTGACTCTCCCTCCCATCTACTCCATTCCAACAAGCCATCGACCATCACACAGGTAAATAAAACGACTTTATTATACCGTACAGTTTAGTTCTTTAATTACAATACCATAGCACATTATACATAAAATAAGGTATATTATGTGTAGGCTTGTTTAGTAGAAACTTAAGTTTTATGGGGACCTGGGAACAGATTATTCTCATTTTAATGGTTTCCTATGGGAAATGAATGTTTGGAATGCACACTTTTCACCTTACACACACTTTTTGGGAGCCAATTCAGTTCGTAAGCCAAGGTATCTGTACATGATCACCTTCGGCGTCTGGAAGCTTTTTACTCATTTCTGTTATATTACACCAATTTGAATAAAATATTAAATCTGTTTTGAATACCAAAGAAAATGTGTTTCTCTTTAGTTTGAGGGGTGTCTCTTTCTAGTTAAATGTGGTTCACAACTTGTAAGAGTGATGGGTCTAACAATTACATGCTATTCCACTTGGTGGGAAAAGAATATTGTAAGCAAACACATTTTGGAATCAACTTTGTTTCAGTATATATACACCTCTTGCAACATTTTTTGTGCCATTTAAAAGATGTATTTTGTCAATCAGGGGGAAAATTTGCTTGTAAGAACCATTATGGATAGATGGCATCGCTGAGCAACTACTGTACAGTGTATGTGTGTATACGCACACATTGTACAAGAGTGTACAATGATATTCTACTGCAACATTTTAAAAAGAAGAACTTCAAATGATATCAAAGCTCTAAATTGTGCTTCCATTTCATTGATTGTTGTAAATATTTACCATATGTCACTTAAATGTCTGGATGGGTACAGAGGCCTGGTACTAAATGGTAACCAGCCTGAATTTTAAAAACGATGCAGAATCAATAAGATTTGACCCTCGATGATTCTGTTTACATTCCTGGAGAAATTACTCCGTTTGATTTGTGATTTATGCTATATGGATGTTTGTACCTTATACGTCTCCTTATATACGTCTTACCTTATATGTTGTTTGTAACTCCCAATAAAACAATTTTTTTGTCTAAAACGCATGTTCACAATCAGTTCGCCATGCGCAAGGGGAACCTGCGAGTCCTCCCTGTGACAATGTAGTGTTGTGTAATCATGATACAACACAATGCGTGGTTTTAAAAAAGTCCTTCATTTCATTTTGATGTGGGGAGCCGATGAGAGTGATACCTTGGCTTACATACTTAATTGGTTCCCAGAGTGTCTAAGATGAAAAGTGTGTATCCCCAAATTTAATTTCCCATGGGAAACCATTAAAATGAGAATAATCCGTTTCCAGGTGCCCATAAAACATAATTTTCCACTTTCTAATTTTCTAAGCCTTAAAACTACACAAAATATACCTTATTTTATCTATAATAAATGTGCTATGGTATTATATTTAAAGAAATAAACTGTAATGTATAATAAAGTCATTTTATTTACCATTGTGATGGTCGTTGATGGTTTGATGGAATGGATAGCTTTTTGCATAAAGTGTGACAAGGAGCTCTGGGTTGTACATCTTGCATCTTGCAACAGATGCAAGCAGACACACGAGAAAAATCATTAATAGCTGGTTCCCTTGCTTGTCTTTTCATTTCAAATTGAACTGATGGCTGATGTGGGTTATTTGTGGAGCCTGATTGATGGAAATTTTAACCTTGCAGTCTACACTCTGCCTTTGAACTATCAAAGTTGAAACGAGTCCAAAATTTACGGTTTTGTCACTCTCTCTGTTGTCTGCCTGTCTCTTAATGTAATGTTTAAACCACCTCCCCTCACTCCTGCGTTCTTGACCAATTACGTGGCTTTAGCCGAAGACTGGGGGCGGGGAATACAGGACAAAAAAATGTCAGCAGCCATTTTCTTTTTTGGAGAATGGCTTCACTCTCTCTGTCTGTAAACCCCACCCCCAGTCACTGCTGTGTTCTTGACCAATCACGTGGCTTTAACCGACAACGGGGGTGGGGAATAGAAGACCAAAACAAGCCGGCTGCTATTTTTTTTAGAAGAACGGGCTCATTTGTGAACGACACATCACTCATTGTGGCAGCTCCGTGTGTATCCCAAAAAATAGTTTGTATGCCAAGGTAAAATTTCCATAAATGTAACACTCGTAAGCCGAAAGGTTCGTAAGCCAAGGGGTTCGTAAACCGAGGTATCACTGTATTTATGGTGGATACACACCTAACATGTCGGAGGGTTTCTCTTCTTCATCCTGGTTTGGCGCTGTGCTCGTTGTCTCTTCCGGCTCCGAAGTCATCATTTCCGTCTCCACGAAACTCTTCAGCTCATCTAACCCTCGGCCTTTCCGCTGGAGGAGCATTGGTCATGCGTCAACACATACAAGTGACCCTTAGTTGGTAAAAAGAAGTCGTAAAAAAGGTTCCATCAACCTGTTGCTCGTAGGACTTGAGGGCTTTCTTAACATTGGAAATCTTTGGTGAGTGAATTGGGAGAGTCTTGATTTCATTGGGAGTCAGAGAACTGAGGTCACCGACCGTTTTGATGTTGCGGGCTCGGACGAGCTGCCCAAAACCACGGGACCTGCCAGGGTGACAATAAGCGCAATGAACCCATTTGCAGGGATGCACCTGGAAAATTTAAAAGGGGGGCTCCTTGTGTCTGACAAGGGAGCCAAATTCTAAAATTGTTGGACCTGATTTAACCAGATTCCCACAGTATAAAAAACTGATTGAAATAAACCAAAATTTATTGGAGCATGATATTTCTAAATTGCAAAAAAAACAAAACATTTGATTAAAATCTTGAATTTAAGTCAAATATATTCATACATAAAATAAACATAACCTTGTGTATTTTCTTCAGTTACTACACAATCAATCCCGTGCTATTTTGATATTCTACAGTATTACAGAAAAATGTGTGATAGAAGGTTTTCAGCTAGGATGAAAGGTTAAGGTGTATAAAACGGCGGTGAGACCAGCCATGATGTTTGGACTAGAGACAGTGCCACTGAAGAAGAGGTCGCCGGTTCGCCTCCCGGTCCGGCCTCCCTGTGTGGAGCCTGCATGTTCTCCCCGGGCCCGCGTGGGCTCTCTCCGGGTCCTCCGGTTTCCTCCCACACTCCAAAAACATGCATGGCAGCCAGATTGACCACTTCAAACTGTCCCTAGGTGTGAGTGTGAGAGTAACTGTTGTACGTCTGTGTGCCCTGCGATTGGCTGGCAACCAATTCAGGGTGTCCCCCGCCTCATGCCTGAAGACAGCTGAGATAGGCTCCAGCAACCCCCGCGATCCTAATGAGGAATAAGCGGTACGGAAAATGGATGGATGGATAATAATAATAACATAAAATGTATTATTAAGTGCCTTTCAAAGCTCTCAAGGACACTTTACAGTCACAGACAAGCATAGATACAATAATAAATAAAATAACATTATAAATAGAATACAATAAATAAAACACAATTGTAAATAGAAAAAAGAAATAGAGCTACACAGAAAATGCACTTTTAAATAGGTGGGTTTTGAGATGGGATTTGAAGGTGGGAAGAGAATCGATGTCACGAATGTTGGGAGGAAGTGAGTTCCAGCGTTTGGGGGCAGAGCAGCTGAAAGCTCTGTCCCCCATCGTGCTGAGACAGGCAGGGGGGCACATAGAGGTGGAGGGAGGAAGAGGAATTGAAGGAACGAGAGGGAATAGAAATTTGAAGGTCAGATAGGTAAGAGGGGCAAGGTTGTGGATAGCTTTAAATGTATAAAGAAGAATTTTAAGAGAAGTATGTCATATGTGGCGCGGATCATGTAGCGATATGCGGCAATCATAATAAACGTGTGCTGGTGCTGGCGCAGTAGAGTTAAGTTGCGCCAGTGGCTGTTGAAAAACGTAAATAGCGCAAGGGCGCGGCCCAGATGCATCCCTCCATTTGTGATGAGACTGAAATCATTCATTAGTCATCGTTTTTGGAATGTGAAAAAGTCCATTTCTATTCATCTGTACTCACCAAATGCTGGACGATATTTGAGGAAGCACCGCTTCAATGGGGGCGGCACATCCGACCAAAGAGGGATAGATGCAGTTTTTGCAAACGGGGCGAGGCTCTCGACTCATCTCAGAAATCTTGGAGAAAGGTAGTAAAAAAAATAAAATAAATGAGAAGCTGACAAAAGGTGAATATTGGTCTCACAACTCATGTTCCTGGTGCTCTTAAATGGTGCACGTACCAAACATTTTTTGGAGCTCCTGAAATTTGGACTGTGAAGATTCCTGGGACTTATGATCAGCGTACCTTTTGTAGGCGTTGTCACAAACTGAATGAAACCGGTGGGTTGGATGTTAAATACCGTTGAGAAGAGAAAACACCTTGAAGAACTGTCACTTCAAGCCAGTTGTCACCACGCTTACTTTTGGCTGGGGTATGTTGCCAACTTTTCCTTTTTTGGGGGAGCTCGTTCTGAGTGCAGGACTGCGGCGGTCGATGTCATCGGCCGTCTCCTGGTGTTGAATGGGATTAGCAAAAGACACGCGCCTGGACTGCAAAGTACGACGGCTAAGTTAGGTTGACGGAAAAGGTATTGGATTCAAGCTGAAAAGGGGTCACAGACCTTGACGAGAGGTGAGGGTGTCTCCTCCTCCACAAGTCTCTTCTGGCCTTTTTTGAGGATGCTCAATGAGGGAGAGGCTGAAGGTGACCAGGTTCCTTTGATCTTGTTACTGCACGGGCTCCGGGCCAAGTCTGGCATCAACTCCGTCTCCAGGTCCATAAGCTTTGCCGGAGAAGAATCCTGGCAGATTGTGTTCATTGTTGATTCGGTGGTACAAACGTCACCTTGAATAGTTTTTGGGTCACCGTCCGGGTTTAATGTCCGGGTTCTTTCTTCATCTTGACATTGGCTTAAAGGTACCTCCTCATCCCGAACACCCTCATGCAGAGGTATGATGTCTTCCGACACCGGATGTGATGTCTTTTCTATATTGGCAGCCAAACCATCCGCTACATTTGAACACTCCTCTTGGTTTTGGCCAAGAAGGCAACTCTGAGCTTTCTCCACTGGAACAACTGCGGGCTCTTCATTGACTGAATGTCCTACAACTATCAGTGTAGTCTCTCCTGGGGAGGACTGCGAGACTTGCATCTTCTCTTTAGCCTCCTCAAAGAGAATCTTGGTGTGTGGAACAATAGCCCCAGAAAACAAACCTTCCCGACTTTGCTCAGTAACAGTCTCTTTCGATGCTGACATTTCAGATGACTCCATGTCCCCGGTGTTACTCTCTCGTGAAGAAGAGTTTGCTTTTGTTCGGGACATTCGCCGCCTTCCCTTCCTCTTGCTTGGCAATGAGCGAAGAGAGGCCTGGTTCTTTGTCATTTGACGCTCAGGGGTTTCAGGCTGGAGCAGTGGACCAGTGGCAAAATTCATTTGGCTTTCTTTAGAGTTGTCAGACATCTCCGGTGGTTCAGAAACGATTGAATTAAGGCTTTTAGGGGAGTCCTCTTTTACTTGAGCCGTTTCCAATATTTCTTTATCAATGCAATTCTTTTCTGCAGTAATAAACTCTACGTTGACAAGCTTGCCACTTGGTGATGTCCCTTGGGATTTCCGTCTCTTCACAGGCAGGCAATATTTTTCTTTGGCCTCTGCCAAGTCACATTTTAATCCCTCTGTGCCGGCAGACAAGACTTTGGAAGATCTCCATCTGGATTTTCTCCCTTGAGAAGACTCTATGGATTCTGCAACATCAGAAGACTGGGAGCTTTCTGGAGTGGAAGAGGGACTCGACTTGGACTTGCTACTTCTTGTCCGAACTCTTTCAACCGCTTCTGTTGGACTATTGTCTTGAGAATGAGACCCACTCTGTGTTTTCTGCAAGGCTTTTGGTTCACTCTTATCTTCTGGTGCCTCTGATAACGCCTTACTTCGTCCACGTCGTGGCAGAGCCGGACTATCAATGGATGTTGCCGTAAACTCTTGTGTTTCTTTTTGACTGAATTCGGTTGCAGGTTCATCTTTTGTGATCTCGTCCTGATTACCAAGAATGGATGCTGATGTCTTGACTCCTTGGATCGTGCTACTAGTTAAAGCAGCAGTATAATCAGAATCTTTTTCTTGAGTTTGGTCATCAGTTTCAGGGGTGACACTGGCTATTTGAGAACCTGACCTGTTAATATTATCATTCTTTATTTGTTTTGGTAGCTTACCCAAGAATGTCTGGCTCAATTTTTTAGGTTCAGACAAAACCTGTGAGTGGTAATTGCTTCCTTCCGAAATCTTACTCAATGATTTTGAATGTTGAACGATTCTGATTTCCGATTGTGAGTCTGTTTGGCTGGACATGGGTTGAATCTTAATAACCTTCTCAGATTCTGGTAAGGATTTGGAAGTGATGGTACTCCTTCCCCGTTTCTCAACTTGAGTTTCATATTGAGTGTCTGATTGCAAGTCATTTTGACCAGATACCCTTTCAGACATCATCTCTTCATTCACAAGATGCTCCTCCTTCGGTTCTGTATAAGATGTGGCCGGGCAGTCATCCTGTCTGTCTGATTCCTGAATGGCCCCAGTGTGAAATTTTAAGTTGGTTTGACTGGAAATGTTCTCTGATATTTTAAGGCCCTGCTCTCTTGACTCTGTCAGAGAACTGCAAAGTTGGCCACAATTTTGCTGTGAGTTTTTTTTACAATCATCCAGAGTTTCTGATTGCATGGATGATGTTTCAGACATTAAATCCGGGTTAAGGCCAACCACGTTGGTGTCCTGCAAACAATCACTAGGATGGCAGTCATTTTCTTGTGAGTTTTCTTCAGAATCACTCAGAGTATCTGAATATATATCCGCTTGTCCGGGTAATTTCTTGGACAGTGCTGCATCCCTCCGGACTGGCCCTTTAGGCTTCCGTAAGGATTTGGGAGGCCGACCATGCTTTTGCAGCGGCTGTCTTTCTAATTCAGATGGAGTTGCTGATTGTAAATCTGTCTCAGATATGGGCTTTGAGTTCTTAAGACAGTCCTCCTTGGGCCCCTGTGAGGATTTGCTGTGCTTTTGCTCCAATTGGCTTTCAGAATCAGACCGGGAGTCTGATTTTAAGTTTGTTTGACTGACAATTTTTTTACGCTTCTGATGGTTTTCTGTGGTCTCTGCCGGGGACTTTTGAGGTCGGCTGCGCCGTGGCTGTGATTGGCCTTCAGATTCTGACAGCCGCCCCATTTGAATGGACTCTTGCGATCTGGGCCTTTTTTTTCCTTCAGGTGGAAGGAGGAAACTTGCTGAACTGCTGTACAGTTTGACCTTTCTATGTGATCGACCTGGTGTTTGACTTGAGGAACTGCTCTCACGTTGAGACCTAAGCCTAATTCTACTACTGGCCACCTTGCTTCTCGTATTGGGTGTGTTCAGTGGTGTGCTTGAATCAACTGGCCTTTCTCCTGGGAGTAGAGGTTTAGCGTGCTTACGGTAACTCCGCTTACGTGGAGAAGTGAAACTCTCGAAAAACTGTGAATCATCTCCAGTCTCTTGAGAATCTCCCTCTGGATTGGAACTTCTCATGTCATCTGACGTGGAAGACACTGAGCTGTTCTCCATGACCACAAATTCAGCCTGAGTGTCTGGGATGACTTCATCAACTTCTTCAGTACTCATCAGCCTTTCAGTCAACGTTACAGGCTCAAAATTCCTCTCACTGTCTAATTTGGGCCTTCGGGGTGACTCTTGGAGGTCACTGACTGGACATTTTGACAGTGCCTGGGGGGACTGTTGAGTATTTTGATCAAAGACTTTCTGGGAAACCTCTAAGGATGGGTTGTTTGAGTCCTGGCTACAACAGGTCTTCACGGGGGTACCTATGAATGAGGATGCAGTACTGGGGCTCGTAGATTTACTTTCAATATATTTCTCTAATGTAATGAAGGACTGACGCCGGCTGCCACCACTTGACTTCTGGGGTGTGCCAGAGACTAAATCTGAAGAGCTGGACAATTTGGGACTGGTGTTTTTTTCATCTTGTGTGTCCTTATCTTCTACACCGCCGTTGCATCTGACATCATTTCCTATGGAAACATCCATTGACTCTGGTATTATGTCCTGTTCCTCTTTCTCTGACTCATTTTCCAAGGCTTTCTGGATTGCAAAGTCTTGAGTCTTCTTTGAATGGATGTCATCAATTTCATTTGTCTCCCGAGTTATCTGTAAGAAAATATCCACTACACAGTTTTAAAGAGTTTAAAGGTCCTTGACATCCATATGAAGCGGAGATGTTGTGACTTTGGCTTTTGTCATTAACTCATTCACTGCCATTTCGGAATTTATTCAGGAACTGAAAAGCATGAGGTGGAGCACCATTCCCGAATTTGTTTGGGTTTTGCTTGCGGAGGGTGCCGATAAAGCGCTGGTCAGACATCTGGCAATGTTTTCCCCTTCCACGAGGGGACAGCATTTGCCTTTTGTACATGTTAGCGCTGTATAACAGCTTCAGCTGTTGTTAAAGCGATATGTAAATCAATATGTAAGTATTGTATTTTGTACAGCCACCCCCATTTCCAGGGATGCATTTGGGCTTCGCCCTTGCGCCATTTACGCATTTTGTCAGCCACTGGGGCAACTTTGTAACTCTACTGCGCCAGCACATGTCTATTACGATTAGCGCATATTGCTACATGATCTGCGCCACATTTGACGTCCGTCTGTTAAAATAGCTAAAGAAACAAATGTAGTTCAACAGAAATTGAACACTGTTCGTTTTCCTTTAGAGGTTTTTACTTTTGTTGTGATCCGCCGGAAACTGCAGAATGTGATCATCGAATATTCATTTACCCATGGTGCATTGCAGTATTTACATGACATCGACATAGATGGTTGCAATATGGAGCGAGAGAACAGGAATAAAACTTTAAAAGACATTAAAAACAAGCAGCAAACAAACATTTTCATTTAAGAAACAACAGAGGGTAGTGACAATGCATTTCAGCAAACTGCTGTTAATGATTCGAATTTAATGGATAATGGGAATTATTTCAGCGCTGTTGCAGCACACTGGAAATCTATACAGCACAGAAATTTGTTGAAGTTGACACAAATAATAAATATTGTGCCAAGTCTGTTCTCTTTGTCTTCTTTGTAATACCGTAGAATATCAAAATAGCACAGGATTGATTGTGTAGTAATCCAAAAAAAAATTAAAAAGTTTGCTTATTTTTTGTATGAATAAAGTAGTTGACTCAAATTAAAATTATTGATATATTAGAAAAATAGATTTTACTCATTTTACTTATTTATATCAGTTTTGGATACTTCTGCAATCTAAAATCGGGCCGATCAATTTTAGAATTTGGCCCCCTTTTCAGGCACATGAGGGCCAACTGGCCCCCTTTTTAAATTTCCCAGATGCATCCCTGCATTTCAATCTCAGAAAACTCCAGACCCATATATAGCACTGGAGTGGACACATTTTTTCACATTGTCTGGCAGTGAATGAGTTAAAACAAGGAAAAAATAGCAAGGTGCATGTCTTCATTGGTTGACTGTCTTTACCTGGACGGGAGCTTTCGTGGCAACTTTGTCAGCTTCCTCTGTTGGTAATTTGTTCTTACTGAGAGGGGGGAAAATGGACAATTTGTGATTTGAATCTCATTTTGCAACGTTTACTGTGATTCATGTTCAACGTTAAATTTGGCACTTACACAGAGTCTTCTTGGCTCTGCATGTATTGCGTGAAAACTGTAGTATCCAAAGAAGCATCCAGGTTGTTGTACATGGCGGGTATGTCAACCCTATGTAACAAATAGTTTATTTTAAAAAAAAAGTCCATATTTTCACAACCCTATGGTACACTTAATGGTCTTGCATTTTCTCCATAACAGAAGGGGCGCCTAACAATGTGGGTAGCCTTATGTGTGCGCAATTTTCCAAAATCTACGAAGGTTACACTTGACTGACGCGATGCTTCTGTGTTTATTTTTCATTCTTTAATTGAACCGTGGAGAGAATGCAGACATTAAAGTGGGAAGGGCAGGCATGAGAGGACGCTTAAAGGTGTAGTGGATATCATACATTACGTGCATCATCCCGAAAATTGCACCTCTGAAGAGACACGCTTAGGAAGCAGTTTAAACTGCAAGCTATCACGCAGAGGAAAATGGGAATCAATCAACTGCGAGAGAATTCAAAGTCAACTAATACATGGTGCTTGGTGCTTTTGGCACCATGCATCCATCCGGGAAAGGAAAACAAAACAGCAAATTCAGGGTTCAAATTGACTTTCTGTCGCCAGACACTGAATCGCTAATTCACCCTTAGGACTAAGGCGTCATCCGTGCTTTCAAGGCTCTCTAGACATGCAAAACCCTGATACACCTCGTTGAGGCTGTGGACTCTGATCAATATTTTTCACTAAAGGACCACTCGTGTGCATACGCCATTGAAACGTGGCCAGGGGCAGTGCAAAACCAGATCAGAGGTCCCCTTGATGAGTTCCATCAGTCTGTGGTAGATACAGCTGTGACTCTTGACAAACAGCTTGGGGGAGGTGGTTGATTGGTGTGTGCCATATGGTCGTGAAAACAAGGTATGTTGAAAAAAAAAACAGAAAAACAAAAAGAAACACGGTCACAAACAAGAGACATGGAATGGAATTAATGACAAGTTGTACCTCTTGGTCCTTTTAACTTCCTTCTGGTGTTCTGTTAAAACTCTCTCCTTTGCTTCTGGTGGAATGAAGACAAAGTCAACAGAGGCCTCCTCATCAAGCATTTCCCTGCGAGGAACCTTGCTCGATCCAAACTCCAGTTTTGTCTGATAAAGGAAATGTGGTCATTTTTAAACAAAAGAAACTAAAAAAAGATTAGACACAACTTCAGACTTGATTTGCCACTTACAGAAACAGATATGGAGCTTCGGCTAATCTGCTCGCCCCTCTCTACAAGCGGAGAATCCTTCATTGCTGTAGAGGAAACTGTCATACCACTCAGTTTGGTTTCTAACTGGGAACTCTCGCTCTGAAAAAAAAAACACACAGGTAAGAGAACACCTATGAGGTGGCGGGGGGGAAATTCAGGACAACTTACGGAATACTGTCCACTTAGCTCCTCTGCCACACTGACTGTCTCAAAGCCGGGAAGAATGATGGGAGTCTTTTGCTTCACTTGGCTCAGAACTGGCCTGTGAAGGAACCCCGTACATACGAATTGTAATTAGCCGGGCCAAACTTCAGGTGCAGCTAATGGTTCCAAATTAACCTCTAATAATAAGAGGTGGCGGTCTTCACCTGAGCTCATCGGGGTAGATGAGGTCGGCAGCATTAGCAAAAGTGGAATTCCAGAAGTGGGTGACAGACGTGCGGTGTTTCTTGTTGTTGTGTGGGAACAGCACACAGAGCAACGGTGAAAGTAGCGTCAGGAGCTCATTGTCAGTGGCCAGGTTGGAGCGGCTCTGTATGCAGGCTAAGACCTCTCCCAGAAGCTTCTCCATCTGCCAAGGGAAAATGTTCATTATACCAAATCAACTTTGGGAGATGACAAAAATAACCCACTTTGGTCATAATAGGTGTCGTAAATCTGGGGGGCTCGTAGGTTGATTGCTTGTAGAGACCAACAAGACGCGGAATGAGGACAGTCAGAGCCTCTTTTACGGCGTTAGCTCGCACTAGGTTGGTGAAGAGGGTAGACAAGACTGAGAGCAGGGCTATGCCTGTGGCTTCTGATGGAACATCCTCCATTGCCAGGTAAACATCCAGACACTGAAGCAGCAGGCAGTGAAAGGTTGACAGGTTGCCAAGAGCCTTGCTTCTCTTCCTGGTCCAATTTATTGAAGTGTGAGGTGCTGCAAGAAGAGGGTAAATGTTTTTTTGTGAAAGTGAAAATCATTCATTATAACATAACTCATCCACTCATGATCAGGTCAGATGATAGTTGGCACGTTTAGTTAAATTTGTGATCAGCTGGAAAATATTAAACAAACCATCGATCATATCTGGAAACTCAGACTTTAGAGCCACATCATTTCGCATGTATAGACTGGCACACACATGACCCTTGCTCCGAATGGGTCTCTGTTTTCCTGAATAATTGGTGGATAATAGTAGATGCTTCTGCTGCACTTATATTGCTTCTCAGCTTCTTATGTGGTGGTTGAGCGAGTGTTAATAGATACACGTACCTCGCTCATTTGTGGTATAGTACAGCAAATACTTCAGTCATTTAAAGGACAACCGACGTCTCCAGACAAGTTGTCCATAATTTGTAAAATAGCTTCAAATGACTTCTACTGAGTGTATTTTACAAAGATTCCACCGCATATAGCTATATTTTACGTTTTAAGACTCGCGCTGAATATTCCGGAAGTCTTGTTTTCGAGTTGGTGATGAGTCCGTATGTGACGTCACTGAAGGAACGCCCTTGACCGAAAAAAAGGACACATTGTAGCAGTCCTTCCATCACGTCAATGCATGTTGCTGTGCTTGTTTGGTCTGAAAACGTCATGTTGCAACAAAAAGAGCCAGAAGAGGGCGACCAAGCTCCATATAAGGAATTTATCATCCTGTGGAAGTGGGCTGATTAATTCCTCACAGATCTCGGTCGCCATTTTCCGCCTCTTTTTTGGTGATCATTTCCCCCCAATGTTGCCTCAAAATGGCACGGAATAAATTCTTTAATCGATTGCAAACATGTATGCGTTCCTCTTCAGAACTATTTGAATCATATTCATAACTGGATGTGTAACAAGAAAGCATATTCTCCGAATCTGAAACCATTGTTTTGATTCTCCAGCAATGAAAGACGTCTTGGCGTGAGATCATGAACTGGGGGCGGGACTTTCTGAAAATGCCCAAGGAGAACTCAAGCAGGCTTAAAGGCCGTCTGGGGGAAAAAGGTTTGGGTCAATTCCTAAACATTTCACTCAGTTTCCTCCTGAAGATTGTTAAACATGGGCAAAACTATTTTAGAACGATTTTGTTCATACTTTAAACACTATAAAAGTATTTTTTAAATACATATTTGTTCCATCTGCTGATAACATCAGATTTTTTTCTAACTTGATCAGTGAAAATCCTAATCATGCTAAGTGTAAAAATAAGATGACTTACACTTCAGTTTCTGTTGAAACTGTGGTGTGTAGGGAGAGAAGTCCATACAATCCACCATGATTTGAAGGATGCAGGCAAAGGTTTTCAGCGTGGATGGAACCTGAATCAACAAATAATTATACACATAATTTACTTGGGTGTAGGTTTAAAATTATTAAATATATGTGGATGTTTTAAAGGATGAAAAAAAACAAGTTATTCAGGCACTTGGATTCTTATTTGTGGCTTTTTTTCGTGGCTCGAGTACATATGCTTATTTACGTGTATGTCAGAAAAAAAGTCAAGCCAACTGCAACAATAAGTAGTAACCCGAGCAATGAAAGGAACACGTACCCTGACAAAAGTCTTGTCGCTTATCCAAGTTGTAGGAACAACAAATGACTTGTAGTTGATCTATTGGAATCGGAAATGGCTTATATGAAAGGAAAAGGCTTCTAGATTATGCTTATTATACCAAAATAAAGTTATGTATCATTCATTGAGTTTTATTATTTAATTAGGACAGAAAGGTCAGATTTTGCTTGGACAAAAGTATTGTCACATACAAAAATAATGTAGAAATTATACAGATATTTCATTTTGAATACACAAATATGCTACAATAACATTAAAACAAAGTCATGATGCCTTCGAAAAAGAATTCATATCGTGTATCCATACATCTCAGCAATGACTCAATTAACTTATTGATGAAGTCATCTGGAATGACAAAGAAAGCAGTCTTGCAGAACTCTCAGCATTCATCAAGATTTGCAAATTTCCCCATTGTGGGACGAATAAAGGTTTTCTGATTCTGAAGTTTCATATTCCAAGCGTCCTTCTTCATCTTACCCCAGACATGTTCAATAACGTTCATGTCTGGTGACTGGGCTGGCCAATCCTGGAGCACCTTGACCTACTTTGCTTTCAGGAACTTTGATGTGGAGGCTGAAGCATGAGAAGGAGCACAATCCTGCTGCAGAATTTGCCCTCTCTTGCGATTTGGGATGTAATGGGCGGCAAGAACTTCTTGATACTTCAGGCTGTTGATGTTGATAATTCTAAAAATCAGCTAAAACCTTTGCCATGGCTTTTACTACATCATCATCTACTTAGTGATCAAAAAGCATAACTTCAACTCATCAAGATAACCTAATCAGCCCTTATAGTGAAGATGACATCATCATCATCATCATCATCATCATCATCGGACAAGGTTGTGGTACATCTCGCATTTAAGGCAAATACTTCTGCTTATTATCATAACATATACTCTGTGATAGACACATACAAGTTCCCTGTTCACTTCAGATTGTCAGTTGGCTGTCGCCACGGCCTTCTTGTCAACAATGGTGTAAATGTTCTTACTGTGAGTGTATCTTGATCCAGCGTGGCAGCCATTTTTACGCAGAGCTCTTCACAGCAGACGTTCTCATCAGCAGTAACCACCAGAGCAGAACAGCGTGCGAACACCTTGTACAGTTTGGACCAAGTAGATAGCATGGACTTCTGCGCTGCCTGTAAAAGAGTCTTTATGAAACGCTCGAAGCAAACTTTGTGATGAAATAACATTTGTGAATACAAACCTGCTGCTGGTGAGGTGAGCCACTTAGCAGGTGAGTGATGGGAAACATTAGGGCTGAGTGCACAGCACTGAAGTTGTGCTCCAAGGCGTCCCCTTGGTTGACTTCATTAGACTGCAATGAGATTTAAAACACCTTCAAAAATGTAACCCAACAATGTACATTGCCATTCTCTAAATTGTTTACATACAGTATGTTCAGTATAATGTTTGTGTTGAGCAGTCACTCCACTGCTGACAGTCAATACAAAAGTTGGATTTCCTACTGATTATATGTATAACGTTCTTCAAGACTGCTGAATTTCCATGACGGAGGTCAGAAGGCCGTTACGAATATCAGTGGAAGTTTTCTACATCATCCATTCACAAATCAAGCCCTGCAGATCCACAGCCACATCGATTAGTTGGGCTCAAGTGTTCTCCCAATGGCCGTGGAACATCAACATTATAAAACTAAAACTAAACAACAACAAAAGCAAACATTGGGCAGAATTTTGTCAAAGCTCCCCAAAAATTAATTGGAGCTAAAACATTAAAGATACAGAATGGTCACAACCATACAAAAAACTAATCAATCAAAGCAAAGCTGTTTTCTACATTGAATTGATAACCAAGCACCGATCAGAGCAAAACACATTTACAGAGAGAATACCTTTGAATAAAGACCGTTTAAAATGTACTATTCATGATCACTGAAAATAGCATGGAAAGAAGACATCCTGCACATTTCAAGCCCAAATTAGATTTTTTTTCCCAGTGTACCTGTGTGATAGTGTCTGTGAGCGGTGCGACTACGATGCTCCATATCCTCAAGAGGTGCTCCTTGCTCTGCACTGAGGCAGCACTACAGCCAGCAGCGCCCAACACGGCTTCGGCAAAAGCTAGTGGGGAGGTGTGGCCGGACAGACTGCAACCCACAAGTGTCTGGAGGCATTGATAAAACCTGAACACACACAACACACACAGAAATAAAATGTTTCTTGTGGGGAAAATAAAAATACACATCCTTTTAGCTCAAAAGAGTACTTCTCAAACTTATTTAGAACAAAGTTCCAACTCCAAAAAAAACCATGTCTGTCCAAGTAGTACAATAACTGCCAGCATAAATGGCCCAGAAGAATCACGGCTATTCACTCTCACTGCCGTCAGAGGATGTAGATAGCAATATGTGCATCACAAATTTACCGTACAACACCAATAATGCACAATTGACCCTCCCCTGCCTGGCAACCTTTTGCAGGACAATACAATTTAATACATGTTGATTTATATACCCTAGTATTAATTATTATTATTATATTAATATTTTATTTATAAGCGCCTTTCAACACTCTCAAGGTTCACTCAGCTAGCCAGCTAGCTAATAGATAGCTAGCTGGCTACACAAATACACAGACAGATATAGTGCTTTAACAACAGCTGAAGCTGCAACGTGTTTAACATGGACAGCTATCATTTACGCACTATGAGAGCGAAACCAAGATCAAGTCGGAATCATGCTGAGTCGAATGCCAAGGAGTACAAGTGAGTTTTGAGATGGGTTTTCAAGATGGGCAGCGAGGGGGCTTGTCTAATGTTCAGTGGCAGGTCATTCCAGAAAGTGGGACCATCAACGGAAAAGGCTCAATCCCCTCTGAGCTTCTGATTAGGTTTTGCCACATCTAACTCACATATAACATCAACATCAAACTCGTACATCAAATTCATATATGCCCCTTATTTTTTCCCCTGCAGATTTGAGAACTCTGCAAAGGATTAACTCTCACAAAGTTGCAGGCCTTGACAATACCCCTAACCTGCTGACGGAAATGCTTACAAACATTTTCAACACTTCACTCCAATTTCGAGTCTATCCCAAATCGCCTGAAGACTGTTGTACATAAGACCTCCACAGCGATGGGTCTGAATGACTATCGGCCAATGGCCCCTCCTCTAATTGTCATGAGGTGCTTCAAGGTCATTATGCCACAGATCATACCTACAGAAAGAATGTCAACTCATCAGTGATCATCACTACCCTCGCCCACATGTAAAACAGAAAATCCTACATCCATCAGGTTCTCATGGATTTCTCTGATTTCAACCGCTGTTGTTAAAGCGCTCTATAAATCAATATGTATTGTATCACCATTATACCACAAAAGCTATGCTGCCAAATGGCAATTATTCAGAGTGAAACAAAAGACTCAATCACAGTGTTCAAAAGAAACAGACATTGAAGTCACCTGGTGTCTTCGATGTAAGCTGCCAGCATGTTGCTGTCAAAGAGGAGCAGAATGAGGAACAGTGCCGGTGTTCCCTAGGGAGAATCAGCAAAGATCAGTTGTCTCCAACACAGCATTAGTGAAGAGGAGAGCCTTGAGCTCACATTCAACACATCCATCTTGCCAACTTGGTAGGACGCGGAGCCTAAAACACGCGGTGAGATGCCTTTGACAGTGCTCTCGAAGAGAACCTGAAGAAAACAAAAGGTAAATCCAGTGAGCACCTGCACATTTCCAAATTCACATCTTTATTTTTTTGACAAGCAAAACATCAAACTCAAACACGTGTTCGTTCACAGCTATTATCCACTTTTTCTCGATTCACACAGTACTTCTGATGAATGATCAGCTAATCAACACGCTCTGAAGAAGCGTGGTTATAATCCTGACCATTTCAATCGAGTGTCTTACAGCAGAGGGGGGTGGGAAACAGGATGTTGTAAACCAGAGGTCCCCACAACCCCCAGGCTGCGGACCGGAACCAGTCCGTGGGTCATTTGGTACCGGGCCGCCCAAAAAGAATAAATAATTTACATAATTTCCGTTTTATTTATTATCCGAGTCTGAACTATGTTTGATTTTGAAAAATGATGAAAATACACAACGGATTCACGTTTATTATTATATTTAAAAGAAAAAAAATGCCTGTCGTATCATTTTACTTTGTTGTATTTATCCGCCGGTCCGTGAAAATATTGTCTGACATTAAACCGGTCCGTGGCGCAAAAAAGGTTGGGGACCACTGTTGAAAACTAATATGCGGATTCATTTTAGGCAATTTGTTCTCAATTTTCCAGAAGATTTCGCTGAGAAGATAATAGGAGGACACTCTTACCAACACTTTTTCTGCAGGAAGAACTTGTGAACACACCACATTCTGTAGGGCTTGAAGCATGAGGGTCAGAACTTCACAGCCGTGTCGGTCCTTCTTAATACCTGCAGATACAAAGCAATCAGCAAATGCAAACACTACCCTACAAAGTCAGACGTCTGATGAAGTGTGGTCAACATCATTGGGCAAGAACCCTCAGTAGTTTTTTCTCGTCAAAGTCACACTAACAAGTTAGTGCTCAGACTTAAACTGATGATGGTGGCACTGAGTTGGGCAGGAGGCAAGGATGTGGTCTCTTCACCTGCCTCTGTAATGATCTGAAACCCAGACCCAGTCATGAGGTCCTCTATGTGGCACCACATGGGAGGAAACTATTTACTTAAGAAGCCTCCCCAAAGTGTTGGAGCCACAACAGCATTAATACATGAATTATTAATGTCAAACTGTTTTCAAATTTGAGTAACCTCAATCACACTTTTTTGGCACCCATATCAGATCGGATTTGGGGCTCTCTCTGCTGATAGATAGAAGTACAAATCTGTGTAATCAGCAATGTAAATATGTTTTATATACAGTTTATTTACATTTCTTATATGGGAGTGTGCCCCAGTAGTCGAGTGGTTAGCACGTCGACTTCACAGTGCAGATTGTTGCTCCGACCACCCTTTGTAGAATTAGCATGTTCTCCCCGGGCCAGCATGGATTTTCTTCGGGTCATTCGGTTTCCTCCCACGTTCCAAAAACATGCATGGTAGGCTGACTGAGCACTCTAAAGTGTCCCTAGGTGTGAGCGTGTCCCTAGGAGTGGCTGCCAATCTGTCCATGCCTAATGCCCGAAGACAGCTGGGATAAGCTGCAGCACCCCTCGCATCCCTAGTAATGATTAAGCGGATCAGAAAATAAATAAATGAATGAGTGAATCATCTTATATGAGTCATTCTACCAAATCATTGCATGTTGATCTTTGGGATATTAAAAATAAACCCATGGTTCTAAATCTTTTGTTTGCCTTTCTTTGAGCTGTAAATTTAACGATATAAATGTGGACACTCAAAATGTGTCGTGGTCCATGTCAGATGTATTTTTTTAAGGAGGGACAGAGGGTTATTGTTTGTACTGAAACTAGGAATACAGGATGACTATTGGATAAACAATATCAACTCATGGATCCAGGGGTGCATTTTGGACACGCCTGACAGAGTAAAGGAAAAATATGTATACATACATTTAAAATGTATGCTAAAAGTATGCATGTTGGACAGAGAACAAAGCACTTACCAGAGTCAATGGTCAGCATGACATAATGTACAAGATTATCCCATAGAAGTGCCAAAAGGGCATCTGAGGAAATATGAAGTCGGACAGTCAAGAAAACTTCAATTTACTTTAGATAGGTTGACGGATGGACAGACTATTGTCGTAGAGCTAAATGAACAAAAGACTACAGTGGGACCTCAGTTTACGAACAACTTGCCTTACGAACTTTTCGGTTTATGAACGTTAAATTAAAAATTTATTTAAAATTAAACCTTGGCATACGCACTACTTTTCGGGATACACACGGTGCCGCCCCACCACGGCTGGCAGAGTAATTTTCAGTGGAAGAACACCAAACCACACGACTGAACAGCGTCACAGCCGGCCTAACTTTCCAAACCCCCTTTCCGTGAGTGTACACGTAGTTCGTCTTCAAGGATTTATCACGGATACTTTTGCTGTTATGGGACCGAAAAAGACCCCACCATAGGCTCATTTTCAGCCGAAGAAGACACAAAACAAAATTACAGTCGAGGAGAATAAGGAGATCATTGAGAAACACGAACGAGGTGTGCGTTTGTCTGACTTAACGGCCCAGTAGCAATATGCTAAGTCCACCATTGCTACCATCCTTCGCAAAAAAGAAGCTATTAAAGGTGCGTGTGTTGCTAAAGGTGTTTCCGTGCTGTCAAAGCAACGTTCTCAGGCAATAGAAGAGGTTGAAAAACTTCTGTTAATTTGGAACGAAAAGCAGGTAGCCAGCGACAGCGGGAATCAAGCAATTTTATCCGAGAAAGCATGGCAAATTCACTCTGATATCGTCATGCAGCAACATGGAAGTTCGCCGTTTATTGATGATTTTAAAGCTAGCAACGGATGGTTAAAGAACTTTAAGCGCCGTACAGGGATTCACTGTGTTACTCGTCATGGTGAGACAGTGCTCACAGTAAAGCTGCCAAAGCCTACAAGGGATCATTGCTCGAAATGGTGAAAGAAGAAGGCTACGTTCCTCAGCAAGTATTTAATGCTGTTGAGACCGGCCTTTATTGGAAAAACATGCCGAACCGGACTTAACACAGGAAGAGAAGTCTGAGCCCCATTCCATCAAGCCATCAACGACCATCACAAAGGTAAATAAAATTACTATTATACAGTTCAGTGTTTTTCTTTCATTACAATACAATAGCACATGTATTATACATAGAATAAGGTATATTGTTTGTAGTTTTGAGGCTTATTTAGTTGAAAATTATATTTTATAGAGACCTGGGAACGGATTATTATCATTTTAATGGTTTCCTATGGAAAAGTATTTTTTTGCGATACACACTTTTCGCCTTATACACTTTGTCTGGGAACCAATTAAGTGCGTAAGCCAAGGTCCCACTGTACATGCATATTTTGAGAAGCTAAAATTAAAGGGGAAGTCAATGCCAAAATGTTTTACAATATGTTAGATTACCCGCCAGGGGTAGTCTGGTTAATATTGCATTTGTAGAACACAAAAATCCAGCTGTGACCGGAGGTGGACATGAACAAATGAATGATGTATCATATCCCCTGGTCTTGCTCCATCCAGACTCTGTCTGATTGACTATTGTAGTCATATCGAAATATGCATTTTATATTTCACTTCAATCCACCTTTAAGAAGCTTTTAATTATAAACACACCGAGTTGACAAACAACAAGAAGAAAAAACTTTTAACTGTTAAGAAGCAGCTATTGAACCAGCGAAGATGATGTGTGGGATAATTTCAAGGTTCATTCAGTGAACATCTTAAATTTGTGTAAGATGTTCCACCAGAGAACCAGGGGTCACCTCAGCACTTCAAAGTGCTGAGGTGACCCCTGGTTTTATTACCATAAAATGAAAAGGGAGTGTGGCTTAAAGCTGTTTAAATATATTCCCATTCTTAAATCGAGAGCCATATTCCAACAATAAACCTGCTATCAAGTTAACTTCTACCTAAGACCACGGCTCAACTGAGAGGAATGGACTGCAAATACATGTTTAAACGCACCGGAGAGCATTAATGGAAACATTACAATGTACACAACAACAGAATTAATTGATTGAATAGGTGCTTTTCTACTAGATATTTTGAACAGTGATTTATCTGTGGATAGTTGTTTTATTGTACATTCCTTTACCAAATGAATACTCTGATTTTGATTAGGTTTAAAAAAAAACAAGGGTGAATATCAATTGATATGAAATATGTGTACCATGATACACTTTTCAGCCATGTCACCAGCTCTATTCTAAAGCATTTGATTAATTAATTTTTGCACATTAAAAGAATTGGGTGACGTGAGTCGATTTAGCATTTGGATACAAACATCAAAATCGGTTCTATGAACAAAAAAAAGCGAGGCTCACCCGGAGCGTCCATGCCGACATTGTTGAAGCCATCTTTGATGTTGGAGATGAGTGCAGGAGCATGTTTGCTAAAGGAGGAAGCAGCATTCAACAGCGGATACCTCAAAGGTTCTGGAACCACATTAAAGGTATTTAGAACCGAGTGTAGCAGCCGCAACTAATTGATCATTACAAGAATAGTAAGATGAAGAAGTAAGACTCAACCAAGAGTAAGGACCAGGTTGCTTTTGGTCGCTGTGGAAACCACATCAGGTCCCAGGAAGTAGTGGAGAAGCATTTCCAGGCCCAGCAACTTTATAGAAGGGACAGTGGAGGAGGGGGGCTGCATGCTGGAGTTCAAGTTCAGTCGTGATGTATTTGGTGTCAGGCTATTGAATGCCGTTGGGCCTGCTGAAAAAATATATATATATCTCCATGTTACCAACACTCGCGTCTATTGCACGTACGCCAACTTGCCTGTCTACCCGTATGAACATTGAGCTGGGCCGTAACTGGCCGATCACGCATGAATTAGTTGCATCACGGATTATTGTAAAATTCCCAGGTAATTAGAAACAAGCAAGTCATTCTAATAGTTAAATCTGGGATAGATGATCAGGTAATAATAATACAGTAAAGTCTCGTTATATCGATATTCAAGGGAGTCCGAAAAAATATCGATATAACCTGGACTATCGATATATCCGACCCTGTTTGCATGTAATTTTCTCCGTGCGTGCATAGAAATAGTATCGATATAACCGGGACTATCGATATATCCGATATCGATATAACGAGACTTTACTGTAATAATAATAATATTAATACATTTTATTTGAAAGCGCTTTTCATCACACTCAAAGATGCTTTACAAGAGCTTAAAATGCAAAATAAAATGTTCACCTGAAGGTGTAGAATTATAGGTCAATCAGTATTCGTCCTGTATTCGCAAAGATTCTAGTAGGGGTTGTAGCAGTCCAAGTGATGAATCGCTTAGAAATAAATGCTGAACTGCATCCATTACAAGTTTAGACCAAAATATTCCACCAATAGAGCAAATCGCGATCTGACAAATGGAGGAGCAGTAGGGGCCGTGTCCTCTTCTATCTTAAAATGCATTTGATGCCTTAAAATCACAGCATTTGTTATAAATGGTGTAATGTTGTGCAGTGGTGATTGTTTTTCCTTTGTCTATAAAATCAAAAATGAAAATATAAATACAGGTAACATCCGACTTACGACCGGGTTCCGTTACGACCGTACGTCAAAATGGTCGTAAATCGAAATCCATTCAAAATGTTGAATAGAGACTTGGTGCTAAATGACTTGCAAACGACCCGATTCTGGACGCCACGGCGTTGGGCGGGCGTGGGTCTAGGTCGCCGGTGTTCTACCGGTTGCCCTCTCCCCGGCCTTACCCCGGTCTCAGCGCCCGACACACGGCCCGACCCCATGGCCGTCTGCGGCAGCGACGCACCCTACCCACCGCCTCGCCCCGAATCAGAACGAACCGTCTCAAAGAGGCGGCTGTGTGGCCTGCGTCAAATTTTTAAATAATTAATAATAATTAATAATTTTTATAGGGTCTGGCAGGCATGGTCGCAAGTACGGGTGGTCCTAAGTCAAGATGGTCAAAAGTCGGATGGTACCTGTATGTGTGCCCAAATTGGATTGGATTGGATTTGCCTTTATTAGTCTCACAAATGTGTTCATGTGTGCGTGTATTTGTGCGTGTCTGTGTGCTTTTCTAAACATACAAGCCAAATGTTTCTGCTGGGGTTTTGAGCATACCAGATTTGGGTGTGCTGGGTGTTGCAACGCCCTTCTGACTTCTGGCAGGGGTGGCCGGAGCTGAGGTGGCTTCAGATCCAATGGTGCACTGTAGCAACGGCAGTGACACCTGAGAAAACCATAAGCAGTGATTACTACTTTTAAAGTCAAATGCAAAATGGAGACTTGACAACAACAACCAAAATGTTAATCTACCAAATCAAAGTGGGGCGACAGGTTGGGCCCAAGTTGGACCACTAGGTACCACCACACCTCCACCTTGGTAAGCATTAGCGCCTCTGTGCGAATATTGATCGACATGAGGGGCTGCATGAGAAGCTTCATGCGCTTTCCACTACAAAGGATGTCTGAGAAACAACATTGCAGTTAGAGGAGCTCAAAAGTAACATTGGGGAAGAAGGAAAAAAAGCC